>NC_061113.1:114107868-114132218 GCF_002878395.1 Capsicum annuum | reverse complement strand
TTGAGGCGACCAATTCTGGGGTGAATACTATAAAGAGTGACATATCTTCCATGAGTAAACTAGTAAACTCACACTCAATTGCTATTAAATAACTAGAGCAGTAGATGAGCCAATAATTCACAGCATTCAACCAAAGACAGAATGGGACTCTACCAAGTGATACAGTTCAAAATTTGAGAAATGATAGATCGTGTATGGCCATTACACTAGGAGTGGTAAGATGTTGTCTATTCTAGTATTGGGGGCATCCTCTCATACTGATGCAGTTAAAATAGATTGGGAGATAGTTGATGAATCTTTAGTGGTGCCTGTGGAGTTGGGAAGTTCAAAAAAGAAGAGTGCGAAAGTGGAACAACCACCTAAGCTGAAGCATGTTAGTGATGTGGATCAAGGCATAATAAAGGAGGTAAAAGTTACTCCAACTAAAATCCCAAGGCCACCACCTCCATTTCCACAATGATTAAAGAAAAAAGAAGAAGATGGCAAGTTTAGCAAATTCATGGCTATGTTGAAGTAGTTGACAGTGAATATGCCCTTAGTTGAAGCACTGGAACAGATGCCTGGATATGCTAATTTTATGAAATACCTATTGATGAAGAAAATTCCTGTGAGCTATGAAATGGTAGACAATCTTCATCATTGTAGTGCTATTTCTACAAGATCTATTGTCCAAAAGAAAGCTGATCCGGGAGCATTTACTGTTCCATGTACGATTGGATTGCTAAAGTTTAAAAAGGCTCTTTGTGATCTTGGGGCAAGTATAAATCTTATGCCATTAATGGTTTTCAAGAAACTAGGTTTGGGAGATCCTACGCCCACCAATATGCGGCTTCTAAAGGCGGATAGAGCAGTAAAAATGCCGATTAGGATTCTACATGGTGTACTTGTAAAAGTTGCAGATTTTATATTTCATACCGACTTTGTAATTCTTAATTGCAAAGAGGACTTTGAAGTACCCATAATTTTGGGTAGCCCATTCTTAGCAACTGGGAAAGTGTTAGTTGACATAGAGTTGAATGATCTAAAATTTAGGCTAAATAAGAAAGAAGTTAGTTTTAAAGTATGTCGGTCTATGAAATAACAAAAGAAGATTAGTTTCTTCATGATTGTTGATGTATTCTACGAAGATGAGCAAGATGTACCAGTTAAGCATAGGTATGTTGTGGAAACTATAGCTGGTTTAGTTGAACTTGCAAGAAAGGATGTGAGTGACTTCAAAGTGGTTGGACTAGGAATGAAACATTTTCTTGATTCAGCAAATGAGGTACAAATGGTATCATAGATGTATCTTGGTAAAGTCTAAGTAGTCAAGATAACTGACTTGTGCTGTGACGTTAAATCAGGCGTTGCATAGGAGGCAACCCATGATTTATTTCATTTTATCATGTTAAATAAAAATACAAAAATAAGAGTCGAGCCACGATCGAAACTACAGTGCTTGGTGGAAGGCAACCTATCCTTCAAATAATTTTTATTGTTTTTGATTAAGTGTAGATGCATGAAGTACTAAGGAGGAGATTAGTACCAAATTTGGTTTGGAATTGAGTCATGTCAACGGTGGTAAGTTTAGGAGTGATGGGAACATTGTAGGTAAGTTGGAGTGGTCAAATATGTAAGGCTTAAGTATGATTCATGTTAGATTCATACCTTAATTTATGTTAATTAGATCCCAAAGCCCACCACTAACCTCAATGGGGTTGCAGGGGCGAAGCCCCCGTAGTACGGACCTTTCTCAATGCTTTATAAGAAGAATGGGGTGTATGGCGTCCAAGTTTAAGTGTACTACAGTGTGTGTGGTGCCCAAGATTACATAGTCCATGGCTAAGGAGTCACCTAAGACATATCCTAAGATCACCCTCACATATGTTGTAGCTTATGCGTCGCACACCTTTACTTTGGCGATGGCTTATGCGTTGCACACCCAACCGCACGCCCTCACCATTTCACTTGTGAGATAACCAATGTGGTACACAACCTAATCTGTATGATACCTTGTGTGACACACATTTATCCTTATGCGATAACATATACGATGCATACTTAAACGCACATACCCACTGCCTCACCTGTGTGATGCCCAATGTATCGCACACCTTAATATGTGTGATACCTTGTGTGGCGCACACTTAAACATTTGCCTTCCTTTGTACGTTGTATACCCTTCCCAATTCAGCTTAGTACCCGACATCTAATTGGGTCAATCCGATTCGGATTTTACCATTTAATAGAATTCACACCCTAAATGCCCAAATTCATCCTTATTTTACCCTTAGTCCATACAGTATTGAGATCCCACCATTCTCTTTGTCCTTCACTAATCTTTTATCTTTAAGGTAAGTTTTACTTTCTTAATCCTTAGTTATTGTGACTATATATTATAGCTAATTGATTTTTTAAGGATTACAAATTAAATTCTTGCCAGGGCAATGTTGTGAAAGTGATGGTGTTTTGTATATTTTGATATGGTTGAAAGTGTAGAGCATGATTCTATTCAAAAAGTGCTTCATTGAAATAGAATTGGGGGAATTGAAGTGAGTGATTATATTGTGACTAATTTTGATGCACCATGTCAAAGTGTGTAATGGCGAAGTCTGAGTACCTTACAATAACACTTAATTGGTTGATACTAATAAATTAAGTGTGGCGTGGTGACTTCACTAACCTCATCTTAATTATAATTAGTTTCATTATGTGTGGCTGACATGGATGATATGATGAACACAGGAAAATAGCTCTGGTAATGATCTCAACACAGGTGGCATGACTCCTAATATGGATGAGGAGTACTACTAGCCAGGTTCTTTTTCTTGTTATTTGCACTGGGGATAGTGCTTAACCTAAGTATGGGGTGGCTGGTTACTTAGCTACTTGTTTTGTAAGAAAATAGTACCTTCTCCTTAGTATTCTTCTGTGATAGGATTAGTTATTTTGTTTATTTTGTTTCTTGTTAGATGTTTATTCTATTTAGTCATAATTAGGTGATTTTCTCGATGATGGATGGATAACGATTGTGTTAAGAAAAAATTAGTCATTTAATTGTATGTAACTGTTCTTGTAGATCACATGACATTATAACATAAGTATGTGATGGATCATTATGTTTGAAACACCTAGGCTCTAGTTGTGACTGTTGTTCTAATTGTTCGTTTTATTTGAATTCATGTAATTGTTGGGTCGAGAATCTATAATGCTCCAAATTGAGTTAACCATGTTCCATGAGTGTGTAAGACTGTTGTATATTCATTATTGCAACTGATGCTAGAACTTTCCTGGTCTGTGTGCAAAGGGAAATAAAGATTGTGAGTTTAGGAGATGATTTAGGCATTTCTTTGATATCCATTGTTCATACCTTTTTTTAACCTACCTTTGTACATTATCTTAGTTATCCCCGTTGAGCCTTTAGCTTGTTCTTTTGTTAGCCTTAGATGTAGCCTATTCCATTCTTTAATAGACCATACTTTTTGGTCCAAAAGCTCTTAAGTGCTTTAATGTAAAATCAATTTGAGTTAGGAGTTTGACAATTAGAGGAAAAAGTTAAAATTGATGCCCCAAAGTCTAGTTATTGGCGTGTGAAATTGATGTGGTTGGGAGTAGCGGAAATTGTTGAAAAGGTTCCAAATTTTATCCCGGACATGTTACAACGAACCTGTTTTGGCCCTGGTTCTTCTTGGACATTATGCACCTCAACTAGGGCAAATCACTCAAGTTGACGGTGGCTATTATAGGGGTGCATAGCATGAAAAGGTTGCAAAAAAAATATATTTGAAAGGGTTGCATACTCCCACCATAGTGTTATTAATTGAGCTTAATGAGTTGGGGTGAAAAGTAAATCTGTGAAGATAGCAGAAGTGGAAATTGGTTATTAGAGATTGGTTTTAATTGGATAATGTAGTGAATTAAAGCGCTTAGGGAAGATAGTCACTATTTCTGGCCAAAATAGTTCCTACCCATCCTTTAGCCTGCATTACAACCCGTAAAATACCTATTTAATCCTAATCTTAGCATTCTGATATTAGTGAAGTATTACACTAAGGGCAAGCATATGGTCATCATTTGTTATTTGAGAATTTTTTGTGAGAGTGAGCGCAACTTGATTCTTGCACCCATTTTGTTAGAAATTGCATGATTGTGAGTGATTATGGGTAACTTTCTTGTTGTGAGGGCACATGGTTGATGAAGATTGGGTAATTTATATGATTTCTTTGCTTAAACGGTACGCATGAAATTGCCAACTTAATGAGTCTATTCTTGAGGGTACGTTGTCTCTAGTAATAATTCCTGAATCTACTTCTAGTTCATAATTGTTGTGTGAGCCTATTTAAGCATCTTGTGTTCCTTTGTGGTGCTAAGGCTTGTGTAGTATGCATAAATAGATATGTTGTTCAAGTAAGAACAAAGATTTAAGTGTGGGGTGGTAATCTTAGGTGTATTTATATGCCTAAGCACCATAACTCATCCATATTTTAGCTAAGTTTAGAGAACAAAGTGCCTAGTTTCATATGTTTTTACTCTACTTCTATGTAATTGAGCTAACCGATGTGATTAGCATGATTTCAGGTATTAATGAAGTAGATGAAGACATAATGGGACTATGGAATGTGGATGGCATATGACACAAGAGAGAGTAGCAGTCTGGACCAAATATGGCACCTAGAAACTATGTCCAAGACTAGTTTGTCATTTATAATTAGTTTAGGGACTTAGAAGGCAATTATGAGAGAACAGATTATTAAAAGGCTTAATGCTGAATTTTTATTCATTATTGAATTATTCTGTATTATTTGGGATTGGAGACAGGCGGCTTACACCAAGGGAAAAATGCTATTTATCTTCTCCACCAAGATCGTTCTAGTTTTTGGTATAATGAATATTTCTATTGTGATTTCCGTTTTACCCATGAGTAGCTAAGTTTATTAGTTAGGGTTATGGAAGCCTTGTAGCATACAATCTATCACTTTGGGTTTTGAATTCATTATGCATTAATTTGTTTACATCCTACTCTCTTCGCTTATCTTGAATTCTCATGGTTGCAAACATAGAGGATATGCCTTAAAACACAACTTGTTCAAAAGAAAGGCTGATGTTCGGAAAAGAGAGTAGTGACAAGAAAATAGGGTTTCCAACCCCTATTTCATATGTTAATGCCTTAATAGGATTAACTTCTTGGAGATTTCGTATTGTTTTTGTAAACGCTTTTGATTCGAGAGAACTAAAGTGAATTAGTCCTTGATGGTTGAGAAACACTAGGATTATGTTATTAAATTCAATACATTTCTCTATAAGCACGATGCATGTATGAATTCGTAAATCCCATAGAAAGTATTGAAAACTACAAGGTGGACATAACCCTAGCTTGCTATTTCTCTGAATTTGAATACTACTATACGTATTTCATCTTGTTAAACTGAAACCATTAATTTGTGAACTGAATTAAATCCCCTTATTTATTTTACAGAAACGAACGATTAAAAGTCAACTAATCTGCATACAACTTAATTAGCACCATATTCCCTGTGGGATTTAACCCTAACCAAGTTGGGTATATATTTGACAACAACCGCTTACTCTGTCTTAAGAGAGGTGTAATTTGGGCGTATCACATACCCAAACACATTATATCTAACAAAAAAAACTAAGAAACTTGCATATTTTCATCATTTGAAGTGTCAAAAATGCTATATTTATATAGCACATCAATTTTGTTGGGGCATTAGTCAAACCAAAAGACATCACCAAGAATTTTAAATGACTATACCGAGTTTGGAAAGCAATCATAGGGATATCCACCTCCCTAGTCTTCAACTAATTATAGCCTGACCAAAGATCAATTTTAGAAAAGTACTTAGCTCCTTGAAGCTGATCAAATAGGTCATCAATCCTAGAAAGAGGATACTCGTTCTTCATAGTCACTTTATTAAATTGGTCGTAATCTATATACATCCTATGGGACCCATCCTTCTTATGCACAGAGAACTATAGCACCCCACGGAGAAACACTAAGGAAGATAAAACCCATATCTATAAGATCTTTCAATTTCTCCTTAAGTTCCTTCAACTCAGTCAGAGCCATTCTATAAGGATGGAAAGAGATAGGATGAGTGTCAAGAAGAATATAAATCCCAAAATTAATTTCCCAATCGGGAGGAACATTCAGAAGATCATCAGGAAATACCTTAGGCTAGTCAAAAACTACAGGGACCGACTGCAACGGACCTTCGGATCTAGAATCCTTAACATGCACTAAATGGTAGAGAAACCCCTTGGAAACCAATTTTTGGGCTCTAAGATAAGAAATAAACTTCCCTTAGGCACTAGGTAACTACCTTACCACTCAACCATATGCTCAGTTGGGAATCAAAAACTGACCCTTCGAGCCCAACAATCAAGAGACTCATTTCACGAGTGCAACCAATCTAACATGTCTAATTCAATTAGGTCCACTTCTATCCATCTACCAAAAATGAATACCACACAACCCTTATAGGATCTGCTAGACACAATAAAGTCACCTATAGGGATAGACACAAAAAAAAGGATCAGGAATATACTCAGGATCAAAACCAAAATAAATAGCCACATAAGGGGTCATGTAAGAAAGAGTAGACCCAAAATCAAGTAGACAATATACATTATGAGAGAAGATTTTTAGCATACCAGTAACAACATTTAGGAATGCCTCAAAATATTAAAGAGTAGCAAGAGCATATAGACTATTCCAACTAGTATCGGAGCCAGAAGTTGCACCCTTTGGTGCGGAAGTAGAAGAAGCAGCAATTAGGACCTTATTAGTCCCCGTAGCAACATTGGTTGAAGGAAAATTCCTCTAACTATGGCTAGGTTTACTATATCTGAAATATTTATTCATACCCTTATCACAAAATCCACGATGAATCTGTCCACAGAAATGAAAAAGGGGATAAGATGGAAATGACTGAGCCCACTGGCCTGAGATTGAGCACCCTGTGTCTTAAATCTATTGTATCTATGAAAATATCAATCACCATATGTCTTAATACATGGATAAATAGCTATATAATATGAACCAAAATTCCCCCACTTCTTTTTAGACCACTACCTGGCGTTCTTGCCATTATTCTGTAAGCTACCACCCTGCCTAGAAAATTGGGATCTCTTGCATTACCTCTTCCCTATTTTGTCTTGTTTTCTTTTCATCTTCCATATTTTGTATATACACCACAAGACTAGAGATATCTATGTCAATATTTAATATGGCGGCCATACACTCCAACACGAAGTCTCAAGACAAACCTGAAGCAAACTTTCTCATCTTAGCCCTCATATTAGATACTAGATCAAGAGCATAACGAGATAGCTGGTTAAACTTCAAGACATACTCCTTCATAGTTATATATTGCCTTATTTCAAATTGACAAACTCCTCAGCCTTTGCCTCTCTTAACTCCTGTGGAAAAAAGTGGTTAAGAAAAGAGCTCAAGAAATCCTCCTATAATGCCAACTCTGAATCATCTCCTCTAAACTGATCCTACTCCTCTACCATTAATACGTCATATCCTTCAACTGGTATGCAGAGAAATCCATACCCTTATAGTCAGAAGCTTGCATCACATGAAGAATTTTCTCTATCTCACCCATGAACGCTTGAGTATCTTTCTCAACCTTAGAAATAATATGACACAACCCAAACTAGTTCCTAGTCATATCGGGTATCTCAAGTCCAACTAGGACTGGAGATCATGCCTAATACCTAAACTATTAACCGTCCTACACCTTATGTCGGGTGAATTCTAAACATATAACAAGATAAGATAACTTTAATTTAAATACATTCAAATGAGTCTACAACCAAAACCAAACATCCATAACCAAATGGCCGTCTAATACCGATCCCAATACCAATGCTAATGCTAATACTGACACTGCTCATGCCTATAGTAGTCCAATAAATCCTCTAACCAGAATCAAAGAATATCCAGTCAGTCCCTGATCATATCTAAAACCAAAACCAAAGAACTAAAAATGATGTAAAGAAATCCATAGCACGAAATAGGGACTTATGGAGTATGGAATTCACCACTTGCATTTGACTCAAAAATTATCCCCGAATCACTAAGTTATTGAGTAGAAGGAGTATAGTATAGTTAGTTCCTGCATCGTGTGGGTATACAGCACCCGAAAATGGTTAGCAGAGTGAACTCTAGCATGCAACTCAGGGATAAGGATAAAATAATGCCATCAATTTAAAACCAATTCTAACCAACAATTACATATATACATATATATCGTGCTGGGATTGGGAATAAGATTTTGCATGTATTTAAAACTTTAACCTAGATTGTGTAGCTTTACTATCATAAATCCATCCACAGGCTATATGGGTCCATTGTTACCTCCTGAACGGGCCCCAATGAGTGTAGTTGCACAAACCAGAGATATCATATAAGTTTGAGGATTTCCTTATACCCTTCGCCCTCCATGATACATATATACGTGTATAGACTTTGGGGATTCCCCTATACCCCACAAGCATATGGTCACCAGTGCCACCCCTCATGTTGGTAAACATGAGTTTTCAGTGTCCATCCTTCGGACTCACACCTTTATAACTAGTTATCATAACCCCTATTATTACCCAATTACAACATTTAGCACATAACCAAACTTCCAATTCTAGGAGTCAATTATTTAGGCATTATAAAATGGTATCATCATACTGACTATAGCTTGCAAGCAATGTCATTATCCAACACTTATGGGATTTCTTTGTACCCCGCGGACTCTATTTGTAAAATCACTTAGGGGATCCCCTTGTACCCCACATGATTTTCATTATATAATCACTTGGGGATTTCTTTGTACACCACAAGGTTTTCAAAACCATCCATAACTATTTAAACATTTATACCATGTATTATTTTTAAGAAATAAGTCAAACCAAGCATTTTGGGGATTTCATTGTAGCCCTAATTTGAATTCCTACCTTTCTCATAACAATAAAACAATTATATAGTACAAGGTTAGGGTCATAGTGACACACCTAGACTTTGGACCCTTTTAAAAATTCCCTTACTTGAAGTTTCTGGGAAAGGTACGACTCAAGGGTACTAGTCGTACCCTAGGACATGACTTGGGCTCTTCTCACTCTTATGTTAGGTAGTGTATTAGGGGTTACATTCTAACTAAGGTATGGTTTAGCCTCTCCCAAGATATGTGTTATAGTATAGGTCGTATATTGCCTAGTCGCATGATGCTATATGCTTAGACTAGTTCAATCTGTCCAAAGTATGGGTCATGGTAAGATTTAGGGTACTATTCATACCCTAAGATATGAGTTAGACTATAATGGTCATATTTTTGATATTCTAGGGGTCCATGGTGAAGCCCGGTAAGAGTTAGGGTACCAGTCGTACCCTAAGGTATGACTTGGGTGTGGAATTCGTACCCTTCTAGGTGCAACTTTCAGCTTTTAAGTTGAGGGCATTTTAAATATTTCCCACCCCTAAAACCTTATGACCCATGACTTATAACCTTTTTTTGACTCTCATTCTTCACATACACACGATCAAAATATTCCAAAATACTCTCCAAAACTTCCTTAATAAAATTGGGGCTAGGGTTCATCAAGAAGGAAATATACGAGCTTGGAGACCATGAATCTCTTTGAGAATCTTTGTGTATAAGGTATGTGACTCTTCCCTCTTTGTTATTTCTCAAATATCATGTGTTTTGAATAATTATTTGATTCTTGAATGGTTGATTTTGAAATCAAATGTTAAGGGTTTTGATGCATAGTGATGGGTATTGGTTACTCTTGTTCAAACTTGTGTTTACACATTCTTTTAGTGATAGTTTGCACATGTGGATGCTTTTTGATTGTGGTTAAACATATGGGTCATGGGTAACCCTAATTTTGATGGTTTTCACTTGGGTTTTGATCATAGTAAAGGTATGCCCTTAAGGTGTTTGTAAAAATGCCTAAAGAAATAACTAGTTATGTGCTAATAGTGTTTTGTAACTACAGCAATGGCCTAATAAGTAATAATGGTTGGTAATTGACTTGTAGAGGCCTTGTTGGCTATGTAATAAGTTAGTTGGTGACTTTTGTTATTTGCTTGGTTAAATAGGTTAGAGTCCCTAAACATGAAATTGAATTTTGTTAAACAAAAGTTTGGTGTATGAATGCTAATGAAGAATAAATGGTGTTGTATACGTCTTGATGATAACAAATTTACTGGAATGGTGATTGAAACTAACATATACGCCTATTAAAGTGATTAATTTACAAATAGTTCATAAAGACCTTGTGGTTATGTGTGGTGTTGAGTTGTAGCCTTAATGGCTTGAATTGACTAAGTGGGTTAGATTCCTCGAATGTTGAATTAAATGGATGTTAATGCACCGACAAAGGTTTAGAGTCCCAATATCGACTAATAATGGTCGCCATAGATTGAAGTTGGAGTCCTTTTCCCAACAAAATGTCTTGAGATTAAAGTTAATTGCCTAATAAAATGGCTTGAGGTTAGAGTCCTTTTCCCAATGAAATGGCTCGAGGTTAGAGTCCCTTTCCTAATAAAACATCTTGTGAGAGGAGTCCACATTCTTTGTAATACAGCTTGAGGTTAGAGTCCTCTTGCTTAATATAATTGGGAAATCCAAACTTCCTAAGTTGCGCAAGTGGAATGTTAGAGTCTTCCATTTCATATTTCAAAATTATATGTTCGAGATGCATGCTAAGGCCTTGTTCTTTTTTTATGCTTGATGTATCTATATGTTTATATATGTGTCTATGTATATAAATATGGTTTCTTATGATGACTAGACTTGGATTTAAATAATGGTACTATTTTATCCTTATCCTTGAGTTACATGCTAGTGCTCTAACCGCTAACTATCTTTGAACGCTATGTCCCCATATGACATAGGGGTTAGATCTTCTTCTTCTCTTCCTGCATAGTGACCAGGATTTCAAGCAGTTCATATGTTGACTTGAAGTGGTGAGCTTCCATACTTTGGAAGGCATACATTTCATAGTTTTTTATTCTCGTGTTATAGACTTGTTTAGACTTGGTTTTGGCTATGGTTGAGGGAATGTCCCGATATGTTATAGAAATAAGAATAGTAGAGGCTTTGTGGATAACTATGGACTTGGGAATGTTGATTTGGTATGTTGATATTAATGGAATGATTAGATATTCTTAGTTATGCTTTCTAGTCATGTTTTCGCTATCTTGATTATATTCTCAAAGTTCATTCGATGCTTGTGAAGTAATGGTTATATTATGTTATCGGGGCAATCTTCGGTCCTTGTTAGGGATGAGATATTCGTATGATAAGGCCCTATTTTAGGTCGAGTCAAGTTGGTATCAAAGCCAGGTTCATGGTGAGTTGGGTATCCATAAAGTCGTGTCAAGTAAAGTCTCTTTTATGGATATGTAAACTTATAAGAGAGACGCTACATCGCATTTAGAAATGTTTCACCTTCTTGTTGACTTATTTTGAGCTATAGAGTTTAAGGTCTTGGATCCTTTTGATTTTAGTTTTCTCATCTTTTAGATCATACCTCCAAGAATATCTGAAGTTCCTACAAACCCTTTCATCCCGATTGGGGATGATGTAGATGGAACTCACTATACTTATGGATTTCATACTCGATCAAGGGGTCTAGTACCTAATTGTTTAGGAGTTCCACTGATTCTCTTTAGCCCTCCTCCAGTTCCTCGAGTTGGCATAACAAATACTAAAATTCGTTAGTTAATTCATATGATTGCTCAGTTGGTGAATTCTTAGGTTAAGCGTGGTGCTTCTGTTACTTTATACTCTAAGGCCACATGGGTTGGCCATTTCATGAAATTGAGTCCTCTAATCGTTACTAGTGTTAAGGTAGATTAGGATCCTTAATGTTTATTGGATAAGATAGAAAAGATTTTTAGAGTTATATATGCCATTAATGTGGAAGGGAAAGAGTTTGCGGCCTATTAGTTAAAGGATGTGGCATACCAAAGGTATGAGGAGTGGGAACGTACAGGGGGTGATGTTTATGAGTCATCCTTATGGGAGAATTTCACTAATATATTTTTAGACTGCTTCTTTTCTTAAGAGTTGGGGGAAGCAAAGGCGGGGGAGTTTGTTAATTTGAAGCAACAAAGGATGTTAGTCAATGAGTATACATTTAAATTCCATCTCTTGTCTAAGTATGCTTTGGAGATAGTGTCAGATATGAGGGATCGAATGAGAAAGTTTGCCTCAGGATTGTATCATGAGTTGGTCCTTGAGAAAAAGGTGGCTTCATTAATCAAAGACATGTATATCTCTAGGTTGGTTATGTATATGCAATAAGTGGAGAAGAGAAAAAAAATAGGTTGAGTTTAGTGAAAGCGAAAGAAATATATTTAGGCCTTCTGAGCAAAGTGGTAGAGATAGTGGTAAATAGCCAAGGAAGAAGTGGGGGAATTCTAGTTCTTTTTTCTTAGTTAGCGCTCCTTACCCGAGGCTATTGGGTGACCGTCAGCCTCAAATTGGAGGAAGGTTTCAGGGATAGGGTGCCTAATCTTGGGCTAATGGGGCTCAGTCAGCTCCGTCGCACCATCCTTGTAGATTTTGCAGTCAGCATCATCATGGTATGTATGAGAAGGGGAGAGACAGATTTCTTAGATGTGGTTATATTGGGCACATGCAGCAAGAGTGCCCCTCTCTAGTGGCCAACAAGGCCTCTATTTCTATGTCATCTGCTCCTATACTAAAGGGTGTTGCTTTTACTTTTACTTTTATTTATTGTACCGACACTAGCGAAAATCATTTGTATGCACTTGCTACTCTCCAAGATTTTGAGGCATCTCCCAATGTTGTTACGGGTACGTTGAAACTTTTCTCCCATGATGTATTATTTACTTGATCCAGGGTCCATTCTTTCTTATGTGACCCTATTTGTGGTTGTGCATTTCAATTTTAGTCCTGAGTATCTGTCAGTTTCATTTTTCTATTTCTACCTAGTAGGAGACTCTGTTATTGTTAAAAGAGTCTATAGGGGGTGTGGTATCTATTAGTGGTAAATAAACTCTTGTAGACTTGATAGAGTAGAATATGGTTGATTTTGATATTATATTGGGGATGAATTGGTTGTATTCGCGATATTCTTCCTTAGATTGTCAGACCCGTATAGTCATGTTTAAATTCCCTAATGAGTCGGTCATTGTATTGGAAAGGGGATTTTTAGTGCCTAAAGAGAGGTTCATCTCATATCCTAGAGCCCTATATCGATCTTTAGAGGGAGTTTGTATCATTTGGTTTGAGTTAAGGATTCTAACTCATAAGGTCTTTCTTAGAATCCATTCCCATGGCTATTGAGTTTCCCAAGGTCTTTCCTAATGACCTCCTTGGTATTTCTCCCAATAGAGAAATTGATTTTGGGATTGATCTTGTTTTAGACACTCATCCAATTTCCATCCATCCTTATAGAATGGCTCTGGTGGAGTTGAAAGAGCTTAAGGAGAAATTAAAGGATGTCTTAGATAAAGGTTTCATCTTTCCTAGCGTGTCTTCTTGGGGTGCTCCTATGTTTTTTATGTTTAAGAAGGATGGTTCCCTTCGAATGTACATTTATTATCGTCAATTGAATAAGGTGACCATAAAGAATAAGTTTCCTCTTCCTAGGATCGATGACTTGTTTGATCAGCTTCAAGATGTGAAGTATTACTCTAAAATTGATCTTAGGTCAGGTTATTATCAGCTTAAGATTAGGGAAGTGGATATCCTAAAAACTGCCTTCATGACCCAATACGGTCACTATGAGTTCCTAGTTATGTATTTTGTGTTGACTAATGCCCCAGCGACATTCATGGTCTTAATGAATAGGGGTTTCCATCTATTTTTGGATTTTTTGGTCATAGTCTTCATTGATGATATCTTGGTCTATTCTAAGAGCGAGGTAAATCATGTCGTTCACCTTTATGCTATGTTACAATCCTTGAAGGATCATTATTTGTATGCCAAGATCTCCAAGTGTGAGGTTTGGCTGAAGGTTGTGACATTTCTTGGTCATGTTATCTCTAGTGAAGTGATCATGGTGAATCCATAAAAGGTTGTAGCAGTTAAGAAGTGATCTAGACCTATGACTCCAACTAATATTCGAAGCTTCTTGGGTCTAACGAGCGACTATAAAAGATTTGTCAAAAGATTTTTGACCATAGTTGCTCCATTGACTAAGTTGACCCAGAAGAAAGTCAAGTTCTTATTGTCGGATACGTGTGAGGTCAGTTTTGCGAATTTGAAGGATAAATTGACTCCAACTCTAATTTTGACCTTACTCGAGGGTAATGATGGTTTTGTAGTGTATTGTGATGCCTCTTGTATTGGGTTGGGTTGTGTATTAATGTAGCATGGTAGGGTAGTGGCCTATGCTTCTAGTCAATTGAAAGTTCCTTAGAAGAACTACCATACTCATGACTTAGAGTTGTTAGTCGTGGTATTTCCATTGAAGATTCAGCGTCACTATCTCTATGGGGTTCATGTCGACATCTTTTCTGCTCATAAGAGCCTTTAGTTTATGTTTACTTACAAGGAATTGAATCTCAGAAAAAGAAAATAGCTTGAGTTACTAAAGGACTACGATATGAGTCTCCATTACCATCCAGGTAAAGCTAATGTAGTTGTTGATCTCACAAACTCTGGGGATGGTAGTGTGTTTGTACATCCAGTATTTCAGTTGTCTCTTGTCGTGGAGACAAAGGAAAAGCAAATATTGGATCCGTTTTTGGTGAAGATTAAGAGTAATGTGGATCAATAAAAGGTTGTCAGTAGTAGTGATGGTATCTTGAGGTTCCAAGTCCGAGGAAGCAACTAGGAAGGTGGAAAAGGACATAAAGTCCAAGTATCCGCATTTGTTTTGCATTTTGAGAACTCTTGCTTGAGGTATGTGTTAATCTTCTTAACATGATTTATGTATTTGATAGGCAAAAGGTTTTAAGTCCCTAAACTTTAAAATTGAGCAAATGTCTTGATAGACTATGAGTTCGAGTCCCAAAGTCAATTGAACGAATGGTTGAGTGATAATGATCATGGCATGTGCCTTATCTTGGTTTTAAGTCTTTGTTTTCTAACTTGGTTAAAGGTTAAGATGATCTGTAATAATGTGTTAACATGTTCTTTTGTTTGCCTTGTCCAGCATTCGAGGATGAATGATCCAAATGGGTAGAATTGAAACACCTAGGCTTTGGACCATTAGAAAAATTCCCTTAGTTGAAGTTTCTAGGAAAGGTACGCCTCAAGGGTACTAGTCATACCCTAGGACACGACTTGGGTCCTCTCACTCATATATTAGGTAGTGTAGTGGGGTTTACATTATGTCCAAGTTACGGTTTAGCCTATCCAAAGTCTTATGTTAGGGTATCATATGTTGCCTAGACGTATGATGCCACATGCTTAGCCTAGTTGAATCTGTCCAAAGTATAGATCATGGTATGATTTTGGGTACTATTCATACCCTAAGGTATGAGTTAGCCTAGTATGGTCATATGTTGGATAGTCTAGGGGTCCATGGTGAAGCCTAGGGTAAGAGTTAGGGTACCAGTCATACCCTAGGGTGACGAATTCGTAACCTTTTGGGTGCAACTTTCAATTTTTAAGCTGAGGGCATTTTAGAAATTTCCCAACCCCTAAACCCTTATAGCCCATGACTTATAACCTTTTTTTTCCTCCCATTCTTCACATACACAAGATCAAAACATTCCAAAACACTCTTCAAAACTCCCTTAACAAAATTGGGGCTAGGGTTCATCACGAAGGAAATCTAGGAGCATGGAGACCATGAATCTCTTCGAGAATATTTGTGTACAAGGCATGTGACTCTTACCTCTTTGTTATTTCTCAAATATCATGTGTTTTAAACAATGATTTGATTCTTGAATGGTTAGTTTTGAAATCAAATGTTAAGGGTTTTGATACATAGTGATGGGTATTGGTTACTCTTGTTTAAACTTGTGTTTAAACATGTTTTTGATGATGGTTTGCACATGTGGACGATTGTTGATTGTGTTTTAACATATGGGTCATGGGTAACCCTAATCTTGATGCAGCTTCTTCATAGTTTCCACCCTCTTATTTCCATCTAAGCTTATCACAATATCACAAGGCAAAGGAGTGAGATCTAAAAGGGTAAGGGGGTTAATACTATAAACGCATTTGAAGGGATTCATACTAATAGTTGAATGGATACCACGACTATAAGAAAATTTTACTAGAGGTAGGTGATCCTCACATGAGGCCATTTTTTCTTTAACTATGGTGTGCAACATAGAACCCAAGGTTCTATTTACCATCTCTATTTTCCCATCCATTTGTGGGTGGCAAGGTGTTGAGAAAAGAAATTTGGTGCCAAGCCTACCCTACAACGACCTCCAAAAGTGGCTAAGGAACTTTGAGTCCCTATCACTAACAATGGTTCAAAAAAGATGAGCAAGTAGAGAAGAATAATGAAGATGCTTGGCCTCAAGATGCAGAGTAAAAGGTTCCAAATTTTGTTGTGAGGTGTGCAATAATTAGTAAGGTGATAGATGACCTTAGTTAAAGGGAAAATCTATTCCATACTAAATGTCTTATAAAGTAAAATGTGTTCTTTGATACCAAATGATACAGAATTTAACTACGAAAACTAAAGAAGATACAAAAAAGAGTAAAAATATAATCGATAAGGATAGAAATTAGACACAGGAAGAAGAAGTAACTAAGAACAAAGAGTACATCAACTCAATTACAATATAATTCAAACACCTAACTCTTACTTGACCAAAAGGGAGATGATAGTCCTCTCAACCAATATTTATAAAAATGAAGTTTCAATAGAAGTTGTCCAATACTCTGATTCAATAGATAAGCATTCATCAATTTATCAATAATCTACCAAAATCTAAGAGAATGAGCTATCCCCTAAAGTATTTATAGTTTATGATAATTATTACACTTTTAGGGCCCAAAAGTGACCCAATAGCAAGAAAAGACCTACTAAGGGCTATTTTGATCCATTTTTGAAAAGCTAGAGTTAATCCAAAGTGCCTTGGGTGCAATCCTTTCCAAGTGGATTTCTAGCCCCGTTTTGTCTTCCTTTGCCTCTTCCAATAATCCTTGGATCAATATGAGTGAAATCATCAACAAAGGGCACCCTCTTGATGCTAAGGAGGCTTCTTCAAGTACCTCTCACTTCATGAACAATCCTTGGATCCTTTTAAGCTCCTAGGCTTGACTTCTAGTGAATGGCTTGGATCTAATCTGGATTGTATCATCTTTAAATTTTTTATAAGCTTTCATTAATTTCTTGGTTTGGTTCTCCATCTTTTTCTAAAATTCATAAAAGCTTGATGGCTTTATTATTGCACCATTAGAGCTTGAAATTCACCCATTTTTTAGGATAGATATTCCTTGAGCATAGAGGGGTGTCATGTTGGTTTCGAAAGTTTGATTCTTTAAATATGCCCCATATTGGATTTTTATTTAATTTTAGACCACAAGCATAATAGTGAAATATGGGTATCATTGTTCTTATTATGATGAGCACCTGGTTATCTTGATAGCGTGGCACCTTGCGGAAGCTTCTCAGGAAGAAAAATTGATGGTTTAGCTGATTCTTTGGGCTTTTCTTCGGCATCCAGGTAGGATAGGCTTACCTTTCTTCATAGATTAAGATAATACATAGTATAATTATGATATTATTCTATATTTGGGATGGGGTTTAAGTATTGGAAGAATAATTGATATGATTAATTCTATTTGGACTATTTAGGCTATCTTAGAATCGTAGTTTAGGTGAAATTGACTTAGTTTCTCCTGTTCTACGAAGAATTGATATCATAGGGCTAATTATGGCTTGTTTAATATATATAAATAAACTTAGATACCTTAGCCTAGTCTGGGGCAGAATTTTCCTATAAATAGATTTTGGGGATTAAAAGTGGGCCCATTCGGCCTATGCATGTTATACCCTTGTTAGTGATTCTTTGGGACCTTGAGGATATTGAACACCTACTGAGTATGCTAGTTTTGTATTTGAAAGTTGGTGCTAATTTTAGGTAAAATCTGATGGTTTATTGATATAGTTTACTTCTATGGTTTATGGGTATGGTTTATTTGTATTGTATGTTGATATGGTATATTTATATGAGTTTCAATTTGAGTTCGAAAAGTAATAATGATAATGATATATGAGTTCCAATTCAAGTTCGGCAATTAATAATGATATTGATATATGATTTTCGATTCAAGTCTGACAATTGATGATTATATTGATACTATGAGTTTTGGTTCAATTTTGAAAAATAATGTTATTATGTTGATACTATTAGGGATGTTTGATGATGATGATGATATAAATTCTAGTTTGAGTATAGCATTAAGATTTGGGTATGATATGATATGTTATGGATGGTTTGATATTATCTTATGTATCTTGTCTAGCTTAAGAAGCCAAACTCCTAACTTTAGGATCTTCTTGGTAAGGGTTTTATTAGATCGAGTATGTCCTCATGGGGATCCTCTATGTTATTTATTAAGAAGAAGGATGGATCCATGCGTATGTGTATTGATTATAGACAGCTTAATAAGGTGACGGTGAAGAATCGATAGCCAATGCCTCACATTAATGATTTGTTCGACCAACTTCTTAGAGCACTAGTGCTCTCCAAGATTGATTAGATGTTCGCATATCATCAATTGAGGATTCGGGCCATGGATATCCCAAAGACAACCTTTAGGACCCATTATAGTCATTATGAGTTTCTAGTGATGTCTTTTGGTTTGACTAATGCCCCAACCATATTTATGGATTTAATGAATTATGTGTTCAGGGCTTATTTGAATTCTTTTTTTATTGTGTTCATCAATGAAATCCTTGTGTATTTGAGAAGTAGAGAGGAGCATATGCAGCATTTAATATTTGTGCTCAAACTTTAAGAGATCATTTGCATTTTGCTAGGTTCTCTAAGTGTGAGTTTTTTTTAGTCAAAGATATTCCTTGAAAAGGTGGTGTATTAGGATGGGATTATGGCAAACCCAGCAAAGATTAAGGCTATTCATGATTGGGCCAAGCCAACTTCTCTAACTGAGATTCGTAGATTCATTGGTTTAATTGGTTTCTTTCGATGGTTCATTGAGAGTTCTGTTATCATTGCAGTATTGATGACCAAATTGAATCAAAAATAGGTTCCTTTTAGATGGTCTGAGGAGTGTGAGTCGGTGTTTGGAAAGCTTGGGGGATTTCTCACTTTATCTCCTATTTAGTCTCTTCCTATTGAGGGTGAGGGATTCACTATGTATTGTGATACTTCTGGTGTTGGTTTAGGTTGTGTATTGATACAATAGGGTTGATTATTACTTATGTATTAAGGTAGTTGATGCTACACGAGTGCAACTACCCCACCCATGATTTGCAGATGGTGGTAGTGGTTTTTGTGCTAAAGATTTAGAGCCATTATCTTTATGGTGTGCTCTGGTATATCATCATTGATTATCATAGTCTTCAGTATCTTATGACCCAGAGATCTTCATTTTAGATAGCATAGATGGATGGAGTTGCTTAAGGATTATGACATCTCTATCTGTATCATTCGAGAAAAGCAGACGTAATAGCGGATGCCTTGAGCTGGAAGGTGGTAAGTATGGGTATATTGGCTTGTATTTTAGTTTCTTAGAGGCTGTTGGCACGGGACATTCAGTCCTTATAAAACTTATTATTTCAGAGCCTAGAAGGATTCTTGCTAGTGTTAAGGCAAGGTCTTCGCTATTTTAGCAAATTCAGGATCGTCAGTTTAAGGATAAGAGATTTTGCATCCTTCGTGATTAGGTGTTGAGTGTTGAGTCCAAGAGGTATACCATAGATTTTGAAGGTGTTTTAAGATTTGATAGCCATATTTGTGTTCCGAGGATTGATGACTTAATCCAGTAGATATTGTGTGAGGCTCACAGTTATAGATATTCTATTCACCCGAGTATAGCTAAGATGTATAGTGATTTTAGGCAGCATTATTGGTGTAGTATGAAGAGAGATGTGGCAGACTTTGTAGCTTATAGCTTATGTTTCCAGTAGGTGAAGGATGAGGATCAGATACCTTGTGATTTGATTCAGAGGTATCCCATTCTCAAGAAAAAATATGAGCATATTACCATGGACTTTTTAGTGGTTTGTCTCGTACTTCACATGGTTTCGATAGTATTTCGGTCACTGTGGATTGGTTTACCAAGTCGGCCTATTTCATTCAGTGCTAAGAGGTTGGCTCGTATAGATGTTAGTGAGATAGTTTGTTTGTATGGTATGCCTGTATATATCATTTGAGGTTCAGTGTTCACTTCTAGATTTTGGAGAGATTTTCAGGAGGAGTTAGGTACTCAGGTGGATCATAGTACATCCTTCTATCTCCATACCAATGGGCAGTTGAAGTGGACTATTTGATTCGTGAAGATATGCTCTGAGCATGTGTTATGGATTATGAAGGTCAGTGAGCACAGCACATAGCCTTGGCATAGTTTGTGTATAACATAGATACCATTAGAGTATTCAGATGGTACCTTTTGAGGCCTTATATGGTAGGTGATGTTAAGAAAAATGGCAAGTTGGTGTGTGACCCACTTTTTATTGAAACAACCTTAGATAGAAATTACTACTGCATTATTGAGTTTGGAATGTCGAATTTGATAGGGTAGCATCGTTCGTTTGTATATATGGGATTCAGGATAAATCCCAAGGGAGTTGGCAGAGTTGGTGTTGGTGTACCTCTTAAACGCCCTTTTACGCAGTTTAAGTGAAGGGACTGCTAAAGCGATCAACCTGTCACTTAAGTAGAACCCCTGCCGCTTAAGAAGTAGTTGTTAAAGCAGCAAGGGACTACTTAAGAAGTACCTGTGTAGGAACCCAGATTTCACTTTAGCGACACTCGATCACTTAAGTTGTGACCTCTTAAGCTCCTATGTCTTCTTAAGTAGTTCGCCTACTTGGGAAGGAATAAATACCTCACTTAGCCTAATTTTCACCATTTTTCATCCATTCCTAAGATATATGGAACCCTAAAAGTGGGAAAATTTGGGAGAATCATTTGTGGTTAATTTTAGAGCTTTGGTTAGTTTAATTTACGCGTTTTCTCTTAGAATTTGTGGTAAGCTTCTATTAATTTCTTGGTTTAATTCTCCATCTTTTTCTAAAAGCTTGGTGGCTCTATTGTAGTAGCATTAGAGCTTGAGATCCACCCATTTTTTAGGGTAAATATTCCTTGAGCAAAGAGGGGTGTCACATTGGTTTTGAAAGAATCATTCTGTAAATAGTCCCTACGTGAGATTTTTACACATAATTTTGAACCCAAAGCATAATGGTGCATTATGGGTATCAGTGTTCTTGTTGTAATGAGTAGATTGAGATTTTAATAGTGTGGCACCTTGCAAAAGTTTCTCGTAAAGGGAAATTTGTGGTTTAGTAGATTCTTCGAGCTTTTCTTCGGCATCTAGGTAGGGTAGGTTTACCTTCATCATAGATTGAAGTAATTCATAGTATAATTATGATATTATGCTAGATTTGGGATGAGATTTAAGTATTGGAAGAATGATTGGTACAATTAGTTTTATTTTGACTGTTTAGGCTATCTTGAAATTGTAGTTTAGGTGAAATTGACTTGGTTGCTCATTTTCTAGGACGAATTGCTATCTTAGAGCTAATTATGGCTTATTTAAAATCTAATTTAAAATCTAGAACTGAACTTAGATACCTTAGTCTAGTTCGGGGGTAGAATTTTCCTATAAAGGGATTTTGGGGGGTTAGAAGGGAACCCATCCGGTCCACCTTAGGCCAAGACTTGTGTTAGCTTTGTACACTTATGCATGTTATACTACTGTAAATTATTCTTTTGGGACCTCGACGAGATTGAATACTATTGTAAATTATTCTTTTGGGAATACTTAATAAGTATGTTAGTTTGGTATTTAGGAGTTGGTGCTAATTTTGGGTAAAATCTGGTGGTTTATTGATATAGTTTACTTGTATGGCTTATGGGTATGATTTATTAGTATACTAGATGGATAAGGCTCGCCCAAACACGGGCCCAACATTTTGCGTTAAAGCTACATATAGCTGAATTCTATATCAAGTTCTTCCTGGGATAATTATTCGCCATATTTGGCGATAATATTACATTGATGCTTAAACATAAAACACTTTCTAGACAACAAAGAAATTGTTAACTCAGTGATATCCAGGTGTAAACATTAAATCAACACTATTTTCATTCAAAATAGGACATGATTTAAACTTCTTTTCTCCACTTCTGCTGTTGTACCTACAAATTTCAGCTTCTGCTTGTTTGATTTCAATGCCTTACCATCCATTTGCTGCCTCCGCAGAAAGATTGTTCACTTTACATGTAAAAAAACTTGTACATTTGGTTCTGGTAGCAGGAATACTATCTTTATCCAAAAACCAGTAATGAATTACAATCTGTAGTCATGATTGTATTAAGAACCCTGGGGAAGAAAGTGAAATGATGGGAGAAAACTGTCTTTCCTTGCTATACAATTATGATTGTTTAGCAGCTGCTGCAATTGGACAAAACACAACCTTTCCTTTTTCCTTTTCTACACTAAAACAAAGCTCCCCAATTGGGGGACGAGAGTGAGATGAGAAGACAACATCTGGTCAACAAATAGAAAAACCTCAAACTTTGGGCAAAAAATAGGAAAAGGAACAAAAAAATCATCATATCATCAAACCATCTAAAAATTTGTATTCAGAACAAACACAACCAACAACAGCTATAAAAGAACTTCATTCTCAGTGGTCACCTCTATGAACTTGAAGCGCAAGGTGAAGTGTGGATTCTTTTTGGATATTATAATCTACATGCATTGTGAACATCTCAAGAAGGCATTTGCACGAAGTTTAGGAAAATAAAGAAGACTTTTGAATTTTGTGGTCCTAAATTAAAGTTACATCAAATTTACTAAAATATCCTTTAATTATGTGGTCTTAAACATGCCCATGGAAAGTTGAAATTAAAGTATTGTTAAAAAAGGAAAGAGATCATTCTTTTGAAACGGAATAAAAAAGAAAGTAGGTCATTGTTTTTTAAATGGAGGGAGTATTAGATATGGAACACACTACTACGATGGAAAGACGTGATGGCAACAGGCTTGTACTTCTGAACCACCTTTTGCAACTCAATCCCTATGACGCAGCATATTGTATGCTCTACATTCCAAGCATATAAACTCACTTCACATATTTCCCTTTCCTGTTTTTTCTTATTGGAGAGATGTGAATTTTGGAACATCTATAACTTTAAAATTGTCTGACCTACTCGTGTCTAGGCTTTTCACGGCATATGCTAATCAAAGATATAATCATGTCCTTAGGGACTAAAAATATTTCCAATGAAATATGGGCATTCGGAGGGTATTTCCAAGAGACCACCGCAACCAATATGCACAAATTCATGTTCCAGTCAGGTTATAATTTCTCCATCAACTACTTTTCTCCTATCTTCACCTCAGAAAAGAGGAAACAAAAACAAAATACTGCTCCACCTGCCTAGTTAACCTTGTATTAATGGAAATCTATGTGATCATTTATCCTTCTTAATACAATTTAGCTTGGGGCTTATGGTTGCAGTAGCTAGCAAGCATTAACACTAGTTTTAGCAATACCTTGTTATAGTAAAATCAAATTACAACCTAATCTTGCATTTAATATTGCAATAACACCAAAAGCATATTAAACTACAACCTGCATATGGATTCTGTGGTAATAGGTACTCATCATTAAGGGTAATGATGACGTTAACAAAAATTAACAACAACAACAAACCCAGTGTATTCCCACCTAGTGGGGTCTGGGGGGGGGTAAGATGTACGCAGTCCATACCTCTACCTCTAAAGAAGTAGAAAGGCTATTTCCGATAGACCCCCGGCTCAAGTCACGAGATACCACACAAACTCATAGTAAAGCACAGAACTAGATTACATAACATACATACTGCACCCATAAGTATTAAAAAACAGAGGAAAGCACACAGATTTGTAATAAAACATGGAACACGGAATCATAACAAGAATAAAACCCCCACCAAGTAATTCCCTACACTAGCGACCCAAATCGGCCCTAGTCTTCTGCCCTAATTCGCGTCCTCTAGACCTTCCTATCTAGGGTCATGTCCTCGATAAGCTGTAACTGCTCCATGTCCCGCCTAATTACCTCACCCCATTACTTCTTCGGCCTACCCCTACCCCGCCTAAAACCATCCAATGCTAGCCTCTCACACCTACGAACCGGGGCATCCATGCCCCTCCTCTTCACATGTCCGAACCATCTCAATCGGGCTTCCCGCATCTTGCACTCCACTGGAGTCACACCAA
>NC_061113.1:113997647-114104868 GCF_002878395.1 Capsicum annuum | reverse complement strand
TTAGTTTTGTAATATTTTGCAATATTATCTTTACGTGCATGCTTATATAGCTTAAAATGATCGTTGACAAGCCACCAAACAAGATTGATCCAACATCAATGTAACCAATAAAATACTATACAACGAAAGGGATATACTCAGATACCTTTGAAGGAGCATCGTTGTTCTGCTCATTATTGTTATTTTTTCCTCCGAACAGCAAACATATTTGCAGAGGTCTGGGACTATCTAAAACCTTCCGATAGCTGGATCTTAATAAATTCCACATACCAACTTGATTTACACTCCGACATGATTTGTCTGCAAAGACCAAAATTGAGAAATAATATATTTTTCATTAGGTGCTTAATTTGAAAGAAGACTTAATAGCACACTTGTAAAAGTAAACTGAATGCGGAATAAGGAACTCCACGAAGGTAATACTTGAACAACTCAGATATGTTTAAATGGAAAGAAACTATGGAACTCCAAGAAGGTAATACTTGAACAACTCAGATATGTTTAAATGGAAGGAAACTATGACTAAATATTGACACTCAAATATGAGCCATTTGACATAAATGGAAAGGGAGCCTTGGCGTAATTGATAAAGTTGTTGCCGTGTGACCTGGAGGTCTCGAGTTTGAGCTATAGATAACAAACTCTTGCAAAAATGAAGGGTAAGGCTGTGTAAAATAGACTGTTGTGGTTCGTCTCTTCCCCAGAAACCACACATAGAGGGAGCTTAGTTCCTTTTTATTGTTTTGAAGTCTATGGCTAAAAATATCGAATTCGATAACTCCTAAAGTAAATGAAACTATATCAAGTCCATATGAAAACCTTTCAATAAGTTGAACAAGAAAGAACTGTACACCAATATAATCCATAGCAACAACAACAACGCCTTAGCCCTAAATAAGTTACATAGAACTTCCTAGGTTTGGAAATTTTTGTGATTACCATCAAAATTAGACTATTTCAACAAAGAAAGTTGCTAGCTTTATATCAAGATAGCTAATAGATTTGATCGAAATGGCTCTCTTCGTTATTTTAGGACATTTTGTAAACTACCAGCATAACCCTATAGCGATTAAGAACTGTACAACAATAACAATAGCACCTTAGCCCGAAACAAGTTGGATGGTTTAATATTTACACATTGACAAAGTCAGAATTTTAATATTATGACACAACATTTATCAAGACATACAATAAAAAAAAACAGGTAAAATAGTAAATTTTAAAAAGCAAGAACACATTGATAGATATACCTTACAATTCAAACCACCAAGAATATATTTCCATTTTTCAGCAAGAAGATTGATCTCTATTGTCACGTCCGCATAAAATATCTTCCACAACTACTCTTCAAATTAAAAAAAATACAACAACCAACACAATCAACAAAAATATATCTATACAAAAAACAAAACTAAATAAAAATTTCACACACAAAAAAGTCTCACCTTAGAAGGCTTGCGACCAAAATCTTACAAAATATCATTAGTTAAAAGGTAAGTGTCTTGGCAGAGGGAAAAAACAACAACTAATCTACTGTAATTCAGTAGTAATTAACCCTTTTTAATATGTTGAGATACCTTCGACAAAGAAGAAGAAGATAAGACAACCTCCTAAATAGGTTTCAACTTATAGCTAACATTGGTTGATTTGTTCCCGATATATCCGAATCTTACTGGATAAAGTTACTCGATACCTGTACTGGTGGGGTAGACAATACCACTCGAGCTCCACAAAAACTATCCCAGAAACCATAATTGTTAAAGAAATGAAATTCTTTGATTTACACAAAGGTGTTTGTGTGATTTTCTATTTTGTCAGACTTATCTCCTTCACACTACACATGCTTTAATAAATGGTAGTACTATGCCTCTTCTAATTAATTTATCAAGAAAAAACACTAAGCCACCATTATAGCCTAAAATAGAGGGGAATTTATTTTTTCTTGAAGAGTTTTTGTAGTAGCTAAGAAAACCTTCAATTTTTAGAAGCAAACCACCCAGTTAATAGCATTTCTAGGCATCAAAGAAGCAAGTAGCTTTGGAGATAAAAACATGAAAAAGAAGAAAGAAACTTTGTTCTTGTTTTGCTCATTTAAAGCCATAAGGAATGACCACCCATAAAACAGTTATAAAAATTGAAGAGCAATTTGTGAGTTTTAAGAAAGAAAGATATTTTTTCCCATCGAAGTTTAACACCGCCGCCAATAACAGCAAATCGGTCAACTTCTGATAAAATGAGTGAAGAAGAAGAGCAAAGTAGAAACTTTGCAAAAACAACAAATCAGAAAACTTTTGATAAAATGAATGAAGAAGGAGAGCAAAGAAACAATTTTGTTTAAACGAAATCAAATATCAAGGATGTTATTACCTAAATTGATTTACATTTTTTAGATTTACCCTACCAAAGAGAGATCTTGAGGCAGGGGACGACAAAAACTATGGCTTCTATGTTCTTATCTTAATTCTCAGCAACAACACATGGAGAAGGCACAAAAGGACACAATTATATAAAATGAATTGAAATGATGAAATTGCCCTTTGTGGAAGCAAGGAGGACAACCAAAAGGTTCTTGCTTCATGGAACTTATATATATTAGTAAATTTGTTGATATGGCCTATTTATATGAGTTTCGATTCAAGTTCGGCAACTAATGATGATAATGATATACGAGTTCTGAATTAAGCTTGGCAATTGATGATGATATTGATATTATTTGTTTTGGTTTAAGTCCGGCAAATAATGTTATGATGTTGATATTATTGGGGATGTTTGATAATGATGATATGAGTTCTTATTTGACTTT
This sequence comes from Capsicum annuum, assembly GCF_002878395.1. NCBI lineage: Eukaryota > Viridiplantae > Streptophyta > Magnoliopsida > Solanales > Solanaceae > Capsicum > Capsicum annuum. The sequence goes on along the minus strand of NC_061113.1, from coordinate 114,102,065 downwards.
GGCATTAAGAGTTGGGTATCATATGATACATTATGGATGGTTTGGTAGTTATAGCTGATAATCGATAAAGTTATAGATCTTCGGTCATTTAATTTTCTTTTATTATATCCTTTAGGGTTATATAAGCCTGAGTGTATCCAATTTAGTGGTTATAATTATGTGATCTTTATGCTACTTTTCTATATTTACTTATTTACTCATGCACAGTAGTGTTAGAGTGTATTATTTGCCCATCTTCCTCAAAACAACTCACATAAAAAAACCTCCCCTTTTCCAAGAACAATAATCCAAGTTTCTTCTCTTAAGAACATAAGGATTCAAGTTCCGGTTTCAAGATTCTTCAAAAATTCGTTCAATTAAGGTATGTGGGGTGTCCCTTTCACCTATTGAGCCCAGGAACCTTCTCTTTGATTAAAATATGGGTTCTTGTTTTATTATGGAGTTTAATATATTTAATATAGGTTAATTCATGTTTTTCCTTAGCAATTGAACTCAGTTTCATGTCCACGTATGATCCCATGAAAAGTTAGGTTAATTCATGCTTTAAACTATAATTTCCCATGACATGTTCAAGTGAATTTCATGTTACAATATCAAATTATGAATTTAGCCATGTAATCATGTTGTTTCCTCATGTTTAAAACATCCTTTCCACTTGTTTGATGAAATGTTCATGTTTGGGGTCCTTGAACCATGATTCCATACTACAGTTTTAAGTTTTGATATTGTATTTTATGATCATTCAGTGTTGGTGGCTTATGAACACCCGATACCTATGTGTTTTACATAATTTTAGATTTTCAAGTAATAAGTTAGTTAAGCCATAAATCTTATCATTGTACTCAGACATTTATGATCATGATGAGCACTATCAGGAATAATATTCAGTTAAACTTAGTTCAACTCGACACCAATGTCAGTTCAGTTGGAAGTCAGAACTTGTCAGTAGAGGGCGTGACCTTTAGTACCAGTCCTTGAGTTCTAGAACTACGTAGCTAGCGTAGGTTTGAGATGTCTTCCTGTCAGTTGAGGGTTGACACATATCTCATGAGAGTACCTGCCAGCAGAGGGTGACTCCTTAGTCCTTTAGGATACCAATTTAGTGGATCCACACAGCCAGTATTAGTACTCGTGGCACGGTACTGACACCCTTCTAACTGGGGTTACAGGTTAGACCCCAATTAGCTCAGATTGTGGCATGTCGATTATATGATACCTCTCACAGTTTTAGTCCAGTTATTCAGACTAAGTACAATTCAGTTTTACATGATCAGTATTCAGATATCAATTAATCAGTATAGAGATATCAGATAATAAGTATACATATATCAGTCATTTAGCATTCAGTTATCAGTTATTAAGTATTCATATATCATTTGGTCAGCATTCAAATATTAGTTACTAAGTATACAGACATTAGTTTTCCATTTACTTAGATTTCAATCATTCAGTCACAGTCATTCAGTTAATTATATCATCTCAGTACATGTTACGTTTGGTTTTGTATGTTTATACATTCATACTCGGTATATTTTTATATTCAGATCCTCGAATTATGCCAGTTTCCATCACGTAGTTTTAGACCCCTATTCATACATGATCCTCAATTCAGTTTTAAAACATGTTCAGTTTTACATGAGATTTGCATATAGTATTCATGTTTTACTGCTTTCCAGCTTCAGTTCTACTTATTCTACAAAAGTAAAGATTTCTAGAAACTAAGTGTAGTGATTCACCAGCTTATCAGATTATGTTTGTTGCTCATGTTTTAAGATACTTCAGTTTTTAGTTTATCTCAGTCTCTAAGAGAGTCTATTTGCACTTGGCATGCATGTTTTTAGATTATGTACCGATAAGACCTCGCAAAATCCTAAGCTTGATTCAGTCTTGTAAAAGCTAGTAAGGGGTCCTAGACTTAGAAAAATTTAGCTAAGTGTTCATACTTAAAGTTATTTTAGCCTTCATAAGTTGGCGATCCTTTTTCACGACCCTTATGACCTTTAAATATTGACTTTTAGGTTAATTCATGATCAGGCATGTTAGTAGGTGTTCTCAGACAAGTTTTGGATTTTTTGAACTTCATTTGAAATACATTTGGAAGTCTAAACCAGTGGATCAACGGGATATAGATGCGTCACGTTTCCTATCACATCGATGAATATTTTCCTCCAACACCCAATGTAAATTTTAGTGAACCAATATGGACTCGATGTAGGACGTTGGCCATTGTGTCGATGCCAATGATGCGACACGTCGGTCTACACATTGCTAGTCTAATTTTTAGTAATTAAAACCCGAATCTAGAGAGGTAAATGAGTTTTTTTCATCTTATATCAGCCCCCAAAACATGTAATTAAGTCATACAAAAGGCAAAATTTACTTATTCTCTCTAGAATTTTTCAAGAACAAACCCTAGTTCATCACATTCAAGAATCCAAGTTCCAAGGAAATCCATCAATCTTTTAGAATTCAAGCTTTAAGGTATGCCAAGTGTTCATTCAAGGGTCCCTTCCACCCTTGGAGTTCAAGAATCTACTTTTAAAACTTCAAGTGTATTAATTTTATGAATTTCATGTTGGGTTTGATTATATTCATAATTATGATGATTAATTGGGTTTCTAATCCATGTTTTGTCACAAATTTCATGTGGAGTTATTTGATATATATATAGAATTATGAGAATCCATGCTAAACCCTTGAAATTGTAAATGGGGATTTAAAATTGTGATGCTCATGTGTTGATTAGTACCATATGCATATACAATGCCTTCCAAGTGTTTGATGAGTTGTTCAAGTGAATTAAATAGTGAGATTATATCATGTTAGCATGTATACTAGTTCATGCCATTCAAGTGTTTGATAAAATGCCTCTATAGATGCATTATGAATAAGTCTGCGTTTCTATGCTATGCAAGGTCATGTGGTGCTTTACTTTTCATGCTATCGAGTACTGGAGGTATTTAATACCCGATAATTTAGCTATTTACCTAGAACCAATGACAATTACAGAATAATCTCAGTCATGTCATGATCATTAAAACTCTTAGTCAGTTACAAAACTCAAGAAAAACTCAGTAGACTTAGTATCAATCCAGTCCAGTTCAGTATTCAGTTTAGACCTCAGTAAATTCATTCAGTTAATAGAATTTGGTAGTATTCCGTCAGTCAACGAAACTCAGTGAACTCAGTTCACTTTAGCTAGAAAGTATAATCAGTAACGGTTCAATCAAGCCTAGTATGAACTAGGAATTAGTTCAGTGTCTATTAAGATGGGAGTAGGGTTCTACATCGAGCCAACCCAGGGATGGGGGAATTCTTGCTAACAGAGGGTTTGACCATTAGTAGCTATCCCTGCATTATAGAACTATGTAGCCAGCGTAGGTTGAGATATCTTCCTGTTAGACTAGGGTTGATACATCTTATATGAGTTTTCCTACCAGCGAGTATTGAAGAAAGAGCTTCCTATCAGAAAGGGTTAACTCACAGTTGTCTTTACCCGTGGCACGGTACTGATATCCTTCCAACTGGAGCTACAGGTTGGACCCCAACCTATTCAAAAAAGGGTATGTCAGTTAGATTATTACCTCTCATAGTCTCAGTTTCAGTTTCAGTCTCAGTATAGAACTCAGTTCAGTTCTACAAAAATTAGGACTGTCAGATATAGCCACTCAGTTCAATACAAAACTCAGTACAGTTCCATAGAATTTGGACTGTCAGATACAGTTATTCATCTATCTGTTATACAGTATCAGTAGACTCAGATTTTAGTAAATCAGTAATTCAGAACTCAGTATCCAGTGTTATCATGACCTCAGTTATAGCTTACGTATTCATATATGTACTCTCATTCAGTTATACTCATATTATTCAGTCAGTATTGTTCATGCATATGAACCCATGCATCTCATCCTACCTCACTTAACATACCAGCACATTCAAAGTACTGACGCATACCTTTCTTTTGTGCTATGATGTCTTATATCATAGGTTCAGATGCACAGGCTCCCGATCATACTTAGCATCCCGGTCCATCAGCAGTGGACTTAGTGATGAGTTCTCATAGTTTGAGGATAGATTTATTATTCTAGTATTTCAGTACTCAGTTTATTTCAGTAGTCGGAGTTAGTTGGGGACTTGTCCCATCAACTACTTATTCAGACAGTAGAGGATTTTCAGACTAGAGTATTTATAGACAGATGTTTAATTTTGGTATTGATGTACTGTACTCAGAATTTATTTACAGTTTTGAACCTTATGGCAAGGTTTTGCCTAATTTTTGCATAATTATAGTATTATTATTCAGTTATTGTGGTAGGTACCAGTCATGGGTTAGCTTGTAATCCCTCAAAATTATAAGCACTGTGTAAGGTACGGGGTACAGACTCGAGGAGCTACAAATTTGGTATCAAAGCCTAGGGTTCAACAGAGTCCTAGGAAATCTGAAAGTCACATCTAGTAGAGTCTTGTACATAGGTGTGTAGCGCACCACACTTATGGATAGGAGGCTATGAGATATTTTAGGAAAAGTTTCTCTTCTTTCAATATTCATTTCATACAAGTGAGCATGAGCTTAAGTTAAACTCTCAGTCTAATCTAATCTATTTTCTCCTTTTTGTTTATAGAACATACCTCCCAAAAAGACTAACAAAAGGAGAACCAAAAATCAGTCAGCACCTCAGCCCGTTCAGGCAAATCCCCTGGGCGAACATGTCTCCCACGTTAAATTCAGAGCAGATTTCACCACCCTAGCTCATTCTGTGGCAGCCCATAATGAATGCCAAACTATCATTCTGGCCAACCCAGTGGCCAATACTGCTGCAGCGAGGTTCGGGACTTTACCTGAATGAACACTCCATCTTTTACTATGTCAAAGTCAGATGAAGACCCATAGAAATTTCTTGATCAGGTACAGAAGGTTACAGATATTATAGGGGTGACAGCTAGTGAGAGTACTGAGTTAGCTGCATATTAGTTGCAGGATGTGGCTCACTCATGGTTCAAATAGTGGAAAGTAGAGAGGGCCACAGATGCAGGGCTCATGGAATGGGAGGAGTTTGTTATTGGTTTTCTAGATAGGTTCTTCCCGCTAGAGTTGAGGGAAGAAAAAGTTTTAGAATTTAGAAATTTGAAGCAAGGTAACATGACAATACAAGAGTATTCTCTTAAGTTTTCTCAATTAGCCAGATGTGTTCCTCATGTGGTAGCAGATAGTAGATCAAAGATAAGTAAGTTTGTGTCTGGCATGTCTAATAGTATGGTCAAGGAGTGTAGCATCGCAATGTTGATTAAGGAGAAGGATATATCCAGACTCATATTCTATGCTCAGCAGATATATAAGGCTAAGAATAAAGAGAAGGATAGGGAGCACAAGAGAGATAGAATAGGTAACTTTAACTTCGCCCAGCCTAAGTCAGATGGTGGTAATCATTCTCAGTTCCACCCAAAATTTTTAGTTCCAGCTCCATCCTCATCCATTCTCCCATTCTAAAATTTAGAAATAGCAATAGAGATAGGGTGTCAGGCCCTAAACCCTAGGGTAGTGTTAGTAGAGCCTGAATAAATTCTTTCTACCAGAAGTATGGCAGAAACTATCAAGGTGTTTGCAGAGCTGACAGTGATATATGTTTTAAATGTGGCAAGCCAGGCCACAGAGTCAAACAGTGTCCTCAGGTGGGTTCACAGAGTCAGCATAACCGTCCCTCAGCTCAGTCCGATCGCCTAAATCAGCAGGGTGCCACTTCCAGTGCCACCAGTGGGCAACAACCAAATAGACTCTATGCACTTTAGTCCCAACAAGATGAGGAAACTTTTCCTGATGTGGTCAATGGCATATTTATGCTTTGCTATATCCAGGAGCTTATTTGTCTTCTATAACTCCTTATATGGTTTTTGACTTTGTAGTCAGTCCTGAAATTCTAGCAGAGCCTTTCTTAGTCTCTACCCCAGTGAGTAAATCTATCATCGTGCGGCAGGTATACAGGAACTGTCCGGTTATGGTAACTCAGAATGTCACATCAGCAGACTTAGTCGAATTAGAGATGATCGATTTTGATGTCATTCTCAGAATGGATTGGCTTCATTCCTGCTATGCCACAGTCAACTGTAGAAATAGAATTGTCTAATTTCAGTTCTCGAATAATCCCTTCCTAGAGTAGAGGTGTACTACTTCAGCACTTAGGGGTCATCTTATTTCCTACCTTAGGGCAAGGAAAATGATATCTAAGGGATGTGTCTGCCATCTCGTTCAAGTATAAGACTTTAACTCAGAAACAAATAATCTTGAATCAGTGCCAGTAGCATATGAATTCCCAGATGTGTTTCCCAAAGATCTTCACAGAGTCCCTTCTGAAAGAAAAAGCAACTTTGAAATAGACCTTCTTCCAGACACTCAACACATATCTATTCTACCAGAAAAAATGGTATCTTCAGAACTTGGATAATTAAAAAAATAGTTAAAAGATCTCCTATACAAGGGATTTATCAGATCCAGTATGTCCCTGTGGGGTGCACCAGTTCTATTCATACGTAAGAAAGATGGTTCTCTCAGAATGTGTATAGACTACCGTCAGCTAAATAAAGTTGTAGTTAGGAAAAAGTATCCTCTTTCTATAATTGATGACTTATTTGACCAACTTTAGGGTGTCAGTTACTTTTCTAAGATAGACCTTAGATCAGGCTATCATTAACTCAGAGTCAGAGAATGTGATATTTTGAAAAAAACTTTTGGAACTCGGTATGGTCACTTTGAATTCATTGTGATGTCATTTGGTCTTACCAATGCCCCAGTAGTTTTAATGGACTTAATGAACCGTGTGTTCAAGTAGCTCTTGGACATGTTCGTCATAGTCTTCATAGATGATATCCTTGTCTACTCCCGCAGTAAGCATGATCATATAGACCATCGGAAAATAGTATTGCAGACTCTCAATAGCCATCAGTTATTTGTCCAATTCAGTAAGTGTAAATTTTGGCTAAGGTCAGTGGCTTTCCTCGTCCATATCATTTCTGGTGATGGCATTAGAGTTGATCCCCAAAAGATCAAAGCAGTGAGAAACTGGACCCGACCCATCTCTCCATCAGATATCCAGAGTTTTTTGGGTTTGGCTGGCTATTATCGATGGATTGTTGAGGGATTTTCATCTATTGCATCCCCTATGTCTAGATTGACTCAGAAGAAGATCAAATTTTAGTGGTCAGATTCTTACAAGAAGAGTTTTCAGGAGTTAAAGACTCGACTCACTACAAGCCTAGTTTTGACTCTACCAGATGGTTCAGACGGCTTTGTTATGTATTGTGATTCTTCCAGAGTTGGTTTAGGTTGTGTTTTAATGAAAAGAGTTTAGGTCATAGCCTATGCCTCTAGACAGCTTAAGCCCCTTAAAAAGAACTATCCAACTCATGATCTTGAGTTAGCAGCAGTAGTATTTGCCTTAAAGATTTGGAGGCATTACTTGTATGGTGTTCATGTTGATGTGGTCACTGTCCATAAGAGCCTACGGTATGTGTTCTCTCATAAAGACCTAAACCTCCGTCAGAGAAAATGGTTAGAGTTGTTGAAGGACTACGACATGAGTGTCCTATATCATCCGAGTAAAGACAATATAGTGGTTGATGCTCTTAGTAGGATGCCTATGGGTAGTGGTGCTCATGTGGAAAATGGTAAGAAGAAGTTATCTTTGGAAGTTCAACAGCTTGCCCGACTAGGTGTCTGCTTAGTCGATTCAGCTGAAGGTAGTGTATGGGTGTAGAGTAGTTTAGAATCATCTCTGGTTTTCGAGATGAAGAAAAATAAGGATTGGGATCCCAGCCCAGTTAAGTTAAAAGAATCAGTCAGAGATCAAAAATAGAGGTTTTCTCCTAAGGAGGAGATGGTCTATTACATCATTAGGGTCGACTATGTGTGCCAGGAATAGATGACCTGAGAGAGCGAATTCTTGTAGAAACGCATGGTGTGCGTTACTCTATTGATACAGGGGCCACTAAGATGTGTCGTGATTTGCGGGAGATCTATTGGTGGAGTGGGATAAAAAAAGACATCGCAGAGTTTATAATTAAGTGATCTACATATCAACAGGTTAAGATTGAGCATTAGAAATCCAGTAGGTCTATGCAGGAGTTTAGTATTCCCACTTGGAAGTAGGAGAAGGTGAACATGGATTTTGCGATGGGGTTTGCCTCGTAATCGTCATTAACACGATTCAGTTTGGGTCATTATAGATAGGATGACCAAATCACTTCATTTCCTACCAGTTCATACCTCTTATTCAGATGAGGACTATGCCAAGCTCTATGTTAGGGAGTTGGTCAGATTACATGGAGTTCTGTTATCTATGATCTCAGATAGAGGTACCCAGTTTACCTCTTATTTTTGGAAAGCCTTCTAAGAGGGTCTTGGTATCCAAGTCCACCTCAGTACAGTCTTTCACTTTTAGATAGATGGTCAATCAAAAAAGATCATTCAGACTTTAGAGGATATGTTGTGAGCGTGTGCGATAGACTTTAAAGGTAGTTAGGATGACTACTTACCTTTGATTGAGTTCATATATAAAAACAACTATCATTCCTGCATTTAAACTCCATTTGAGGTGCTTTATGGAAGGAGATATAGATCTTCCATTGGTTGTCCTGACTTAGTTTTTGACATCTTAGAGAAGGTTCAGCTGATCAGGGAAAGGCTTAAAATAGCTCAGAGCCGACAAAAATTATGCGCAGATATGCAAAGAAAGGATCTTGAGTTCGAGATTAGTGATTTATGTATTTGAAAATCTCTCCTATGAAAAGAGTGAAGAGGTTTGGCAAGAAGGGGAAACTCAGTCCCCTATAGGTCAATCCTTACTGAATTCTCAGCCGTTTTAAAAAGGTAGCTTACGTACTTGGGTTACCTTCAGAATTAGCTTCAGTGCATCCAGTGTTTCATGTATCCTTGCTTAAGAAGTGCATAGGTGACCCAACAACTGTAGTCCCTATAAAGGGCCTAGATATTCAGAACAGTCTCATTACAAAGAGGTCCCAGTCAAAATCCTTGACAGTCATATTCTAGTACTGAGGAATAAAAAAGTCCCTCTAGTCAATGTTCTTTGGCGGAATCAGTCCGTTGAGGGAGCTACTTGGGAAGTAGAAGCAGATATACGAACCAAGTGTCCTCAACTCTTCTCCGCAAACTCAGACTCAGCCCAAGGTAACGATTCTCTTTAAACTTACTTAGTTTCATGCTCAGATTTTCTGTATAAACTTGGTATCAGTTACATTACATATCCAATCATACATTCATGAGTCCGTTCAGCCACATATTCACCCATCAGCTATGCATGATCAGTAAAGAGACTCAGCTTATCAGCAATCCCAGCTATGTACTCATGCATCAAATATGCATATTCAGCATGAAATCTTAGCATATCAGTAGTGTTTTCCATGAAATCATGTTATAGTGGTGCTTGTCCTATATTTAAATTTAGTCTATCAGTATTCTCAGCTCAGTCAGCCTCATTCGAGGACAAATATTCCTAAGAGGGAGATATTGTAAGACCCTGTAAAATCCTAAGCTTGATTCAATCCTGTAAAAGCTAGTAAGGGATCCTTGACTTAGAAAAATTCAACTAAATATTAATACTTAGAGTTATTTTAGCCTTCATAAGTTGGCGATCCTTTTTCACGACCCTTATGACCTTTAAATATCAATTTTTAGGTTAATTAAGGATCAGGAACGTCTGTAGGTATTCTCGAACAAGTTTTGAATTTTTCAGAGTTCGTTTGAAACATATTTGGAAGTCTAAACCAGTGGATCGATGCAATATAGATGAGCCGCGTCACTTGTCGCATCGATGAATATTTTCCTCCAGCTCTCAGTACAAATTCCAGTGAATTGATGCGAACTCAATGCGGTGCATTGACATCGCATCGATGCCAATAATGTGGCACGTCAGCCTATGCATCGCTAGTCCAATTTTAAGTAATTAAAACCCACATCTAGAGGGGTAAATAGGTCTTTTCCTATTTTATATTAGCCCCCAAAACATGTAATTAAGTTATCCAAAAGACAAAGTTTACTTATTCTCCCTAGAATTTTTCAAGAACAAACCCTAGTTCATCACATTCAAGAATCCACGTTCCAAGGAAATCCATCAATCTTTCAGAATTCAAGCTTTAAAGAATGTCAAGTGTGCATTCAAGGGTCCCTTCTACCCTTGGAGTTCAAGAATCTACTTTTAAAACTTTAAGTGTATTGATTTCATGAATTTCATGTTGAGTTTGATTATATTCGTGATTATGTTGATTAATTGGGTTTCTAATCCAAGTTTTGTCACAAGTTTCATGTGAAGTTATTTGATATATATATAGAATCATGTGAATCCATGCTAAACCCTCGAAATTGTAAATGGGGATTTGAAATTGTGATGCTCATGTGTTGATTAGTACTATGTGCATATAAAATGCCTTGCAAGTGTTTGATGAGTTGTTCATGTGAATTAAATAGTGAGATTATATCATGTTAGCATGTATACTAGTTCATGCCATTCAAGTGTTTAATAAAATGCCTCTATAGAAGCATTATGAACAAGTGTGCATTTCTATGCTATGCAAGGCCATGTGATGCTTTACTTTACATGCTATCGAGTCCTAGGGATATTTAATACCCGACAATTTAGTTGTTTACCTAGAGCTAGTGTCATTTATAGAATAATCTCAGTCATGTCATAATCATTAGTACTCTCAGTCATTACAGAACTCAGAAAAAACTCAATAGACTCAATATCAATCTAGTCCAGTTCAGTATTCAGTTTAGACCTCAGTAAATTTATCCAGTTAATAGAATTCAGTAGTATTTTATCAGTCAACAAAACTCAGTGAACTTAGTTCAATTCAGTTAGATAGTATAATCAGTAACAGTTTAATCAAGCCTTGTATGAACTAGGAATCAATTCAATGTTTATTCAGTTGGAAGTAGAATTCACCACCGAGTGAACCCAAGGATGGGGGCATTCCTGCCAGTAGAGGGTTTGACCCTTAGTAGCAATCCCTGCGTTATAAAATTATAAAGCCAACATAAGTTGAGATATCTTTTTTACAGACTAGGGTTGATACATCTTATTTGATATTTCCTACCAGCGAGTATTGATGAAAGAGGCTCCTGTCAGAGAGGGTTAACTCACAGTTATATTTACTTGTGGAACAGTACTGACACCCTTCCAACTGGGGTTACAGGTTGGACCCCAACCTATTCAAAAAGGGGTATGCCAGTTAGATAATTACCTCCCATAGTCTCTATTTCAGTTTCAATTTCAGTCTCAGTATAGAACTCAGTTTAGTTCTACAAAAATTAGGACTGTCACATATAGTCACTCAGTTCAGTACGAAACTTAGTACAGTTCCACAAAATCAGGACTATCATATACAATAATTCAACTATTATTTATATAGTACTAGTAGACTCAGATATCAGTAAATCAATAATTCAGAACTCAGTACCCATTATTATCTTGACCTCAGTTATAGCTTACGTATTCATATATGTACTCTCATTCATTTGTACTTATGTTATTCAGTCAGTATTGTTCATACATATGAACCCATGGATCTCATCCTACCTCGCTTAGTATACCAGTACTTTCAAAGTACTAACGCATACCTTTCTTTTGTGCTATGATGTCTTATATCATAAGTTCAGACGCACGAGCTCTCAATCATACTTAGCAGCTTGATCCATCAGCAGCAGACTTAATGGTGAGTCCTCATAGTTTAGTATAGATTTATTATTCTAGTATTTCAGTACTCAATTTATTTCAGTAGTCGGAGTTAGTTGGGGACTTGTTCCATCTACTCTTTGTTCAGACAGTAGAGGCTTTTCAAACTAGAGTATTTACAGATAGATATACAGTTTTGGTATTGATATACCGTACTCAGAATTTATTTACAATTTTGAACCTTATGGAAATTTTTCACCTAATTTTCGCATAATTACAGTATTATTATTCAGTTATTGTAGTAGATACCAGTCATGGGTTAGCTTGTGATCCCTTGAGATTATGAGCACCATGTAGTTTCCAGAATACAAACTCGGGGCGTTACAGTACCTAATCAGTTTTAGTTATTGCATTCACCCCCACTTACTTAGTGCATTCAAAAGTACTGATCCATATATATGTCTTTGTGTTATATTTTCTAATAATATAGGTACTAGTTGTAGCCTACACATCATAATCAGACATTTTGCAGCTTCCGGCCAGCAGGTGATGAATTCTCCTATTTCTGGGGCACCATTCAGTTGTATTTCATATAATATATTATTGTTGTTCATATGTATTGATTGGTGGTAGTTGGAGGCATGTCTCAGCTATCTATAGTCAGTATAGTAGAGGCTTCATAGACAGTCAGTCAGAGTCATTTATGTAATTCGAGTTCTTTCTTTAGATTTATCGTGATTTAAACTATTATAGTGTCTTATTTATTCAGATTTGCTCATGACTATGCTTTCGCTCAAGAAATTTAGCTTTTATTTATATTTAAATCAATTAATCAAGCAGTATGCCAGATCATGCCTTAGCTTTGGATCACTTATGGTTCTAAGGATTGTGTTATAACTAGGGGTAGTCTCGGGTCGTGACAAACTTAGTATCAGAGCATAGAGTTTCAAAGTTCAAGGGTTTCTATGAAGTTGTGTCTGGTTGAATCTTATGGAATGGTACAGAGATGTCTGTACTTTTCTTTAAGAGGCTACAAGGCTTTAAAAAATATTTCCCTTCTTTAATATCTCAGATCGTGTTGTAGAGATATTCTCTAAGAAACTTATACAAACTCTTGCATTGCTCTATTCCTACCGACTTTGCCTTATTTGCAAGGTAAAATAAACAGTTAAGCTTAAGTTCCTACTGACAGACACTCAGATAGTCCTTACAGACAGTTATAGAATTGAATATGGGATTAAAAAAATCCCATCAGTCCCCTTATGTCCTAAACTTTAAAATGCTCATTCTTATTCATAAATATCAAACATTGAGCCTAAGTCATATGTGCTTTGAGATCCCTTCTCAAAATTCTATGATAGCATACGACTAAGAGTTAGGAGTATGAACTTAGAAGTATAATAGCAGTAAAGTGGGGATAGTGGTTATCTGGATTTAGTAGCTTTTGTATCCATGGGTCTAGTTATATAAAAGGTGAATCAGTATGCTTGAATTAGTGTATGCAATAATTTAAGTTTGCTAATTTGAAATTAAGTATGATAACGTGGGTATAATCTAGACGTGTACCCAAGGTGATATGGGATTATATTATTTATAAATTTTTAATGTGTATGCTTATATAGTACCCTTGAGTTGTTAAGTGCAAATGAGGCAAGTAATGTATTATGTGATATTCTTACCTGCTAAGTTATGGGTTATAGGTTATTGATATCGGATATTTAGGTGTAATGGTAATTCTCATAGTTTAGGGAAAAATATAAGTTTAGAGATATGATATTAGTAGGCTATAATGAAAGTAGTATGGTTCATTAATAGTCTGGAGATATCCATGTTACGTATTAGAATCTAAGCTTTAATCTTGGATGATTGAGCTAATAAAAAGAATAGTTGAAATTCTAGATGGTGTGAACTCATGGTATGGTGATACTTTTGAAAATTCTAAGTTATTCAGTATTTAAGTTATTGTATAATGACTACTTGGTCTATAGAAAGTTAAGAGTTCTATCTCAGAAGGAAGTATTAGCAGTGTGTTTTATATTTTTCAAGTGCAATCTTTTAGGGTGAGTTTATCATTTATGTATATTGTTATATCTCGAACTCTAGAGTAAAGTGGTTGCAGTTCAGTTTAGAGTTTATTAAAGGGATTGACAGACTTAGAATGATGGGTTAAAGCTAAGAAGGAGATGATAGAATAAGTAGCCAAGTCAGGCTCTCAAATTCTAGGAGTGATGTCAGTATATTATAGAACATTAGTAAGGGAGGAAGATGCCCAACCCATTCTTACGTCAGTGCAAAGTTTTGTGCTTCAGTCATCACGACATCTACTCATGCCTTAAAAGTCAGCTCTATGATCATAGCTCGTATTCATGCACCTCATAGAAAATCATGTACACTCCTAGTCCCTAGTATAAGAAGTTACAGCTTGCTCAGTAGTACAAATCATATTTCGTGAAATCATGAACTTAAAATTTAGGTCATACAGCTCATGACTCATGTACGCATGCTTTAGGTATGCTCAGTTCCTATAACTCATGGTGCACTCCTAATGACTAGCAAAAATAAGATTATGTCATGTGTGTCCTTGGTTTTGGTCTCTGTGATGAATTCATGCCATTAATACTCTATTCCTTATGCCTCAGTTTAGTGTCACATTATGCATAGTATCCTTTCATGCTTCAAGTCCTCATGTTCTAACTTTTCAGTGACCTCTCCTTATGAAATAATAGTGGTGATGAGTAATTTTTTAGATGAGAGAGAGTAAATGTTTCATATTGGGGAAATATTATTATATGTTTGTTTTATCAAAGGCTAAAAGTGTGAAGGAAGATTGAGGCAAAGCTTTTGGTATATGTCATGGTTAGTTGAGAATTCTTTGTGTGTCTTCTTAAGGATAGTGTAAGAAAGTTGTTATTGATAGAGGTTTAGTGAATATAAGAAAGATACTTTTATGGGTGTTTGGATAGAAGTTCGTATATGGTTATAATGATAGTCTTGAATGTCATGTTGGTATATAAGTGAATGAATACATTGTGCACTATTGAATTCATAGTAAAAGGTTGAATTTAGTTGTTGAAGTGGTAAGAAAATTTGTTCTTGAGATGAGAGTAGTGAAACACACATGGGGTGTCGAATTCATGGTTTATACTAGTAATATGGTGTTATGTGTTATACCTTTTAATTTTGCATTAGGTTTGAACCTGGAGAGAGCAGGTAGTTTAACTCAAACTTTGGCTGGAATGGTTATAAATGCCCATGCAAGAATTATAAGTTAAATCAAATGAGCATGGTAAATAAGGGAAAAGTATAGTTGAGGGAGTATTTGAGAAGTATGGTTAATCTTGAAAATTAGCAGTTGCATTGCATAAGGCTTAGTAGTTCTATCCTACCTTATATTTCGTAGGCCTATGTTCCATGTTATAGAGTTATAGCCATATTGAAATTTCTTATTCAAACTATGCCCAAGATTCTTTGATCCTTAATGTTATTAGAACTTTTTAGGAAAAGTGTTGAAGAAATACTCCAGTTGAGTATAATCTTTCAGTATAATTCAGTCTGTATAGCCACCAAATCGGTTTAGCAGACAGGTCGACAAGTTCCTATAGTTTTCTATCTTTCCACCTAGTCTTACTATCCAAAGTTTCATGAATATGGCTATTCCATGAGGTAATTTCTTCGCATACATGTAAGTCATGAATTCAGTTCAGTCCAAGTATTATGTTTCAGATTCAGCTATTTAGTCATGACTCAGTACATAAGTGTTTAGTGAATGATCTCAGACTTTCAAGTAATCCAACTTAGACATTGTGATACCCATTGTACGACCTTGGTTTCATTATCTACAGATTCGTGCTCACATAATGTACTTGGCGATGCCATGAAGCCCTTTCTTTTGATCCCTATACGTGTTTTGTTGAGGGACAATCCCTAATGAGGAGTTACATACCTTATTCTATCCTTAGTAACTCTTAGAATTTTATTGCATCTATTATTACTTCACAGTTCTAGATGTATGATTATATCATGAACATTTCAAGTAAGTTCTAAACTCTCAGCATGAATCATCTTCTTACAGTCAATAGAGTCAAGTCAGCTTAGAAATCAGTTTCATGATAAAGTTATAATGTTTTAGCTCAGCTATATCCTTCATTACTATACATGTCATATGTACACCATTCCATACTTATAAGACTTTAACAAGTTCTTATCCACCATTCGAGGACGAATGATTTCAAGGGGGAGATAATATAACACCTCACATATTCGGGCTAGATATTGAACCATCATTTCTACTTGTGTAAACTCTAATATCATGATTTGCATTGAAATACATGTGTCATGATCATTATCCTAGTGTGAAGAGTGCTTATTAGGTGAAAAATGTTCATAGGAATCACTTAGATCAAAGTTGAGCAAAGAGCCTTTGATTCAGCCAAATTTTGGTATTTAATTCTATATGGGTCGACTTTTTTCATAAGAGACAAGAAGGGGTCACGATAGCCCCACACCACAAGGGCTATTCCATCCAAATAGGGGTCGCATCGCGAGGGATAGTCCTCTAAACTAGAGGTCTCTCTACGAGGTCAATTTCTAAGAGAAAAAGAGGTCGAGGGGCAGTTTAGTCCTTTTCCCTCAACCCCATTCATACAAACACGATTTATAACACAAAAAGGGAAATTATTTGCCCATCTTCCTCAAAACAACTCACATAAAAACCCTTTCATTTCCCAAAAATAATAATCCAAGATTCTTCTCTCAATAACATAAGGATTCAATTTCCAATTTCAAGCTTCTTCAAGAATTCGTTCAATTAAGATTTGTAGGGTATTCATTAATGGGTCCCTTCCACCCATTGAGCCCAAAAATCTTCTCTTTGATTAAAATATGAGTTATTGCTTTATTATGGAGTTTTATATGTTCAAGATGGGTTAATTTATATTTTTCATTAGTAATTGAACTCAGTTTCATGTCCACATATGATCCCATGAAAAGTTAGGTTAATTCATGCTTTAAACTACAATTTTCCATGTCATGTTTAAGTGAATTTTATGTTACAATATCAAATTATGAATTTAGCCAAGTAATCATGTTGTTTCCTTATGTTTAACATATTCCCATGTTCAAGTTCATGATTCTCACTCGTTTGGTGAAATGTTCATGTTTGGGGTCCTTGAACTATGATTCCATACTACAGTTTTAAGTTTTGATATTCATTCAATGTTAGTGGGTTATGAACACCCGATACCTATGTGTTTTACATGATTTTAGATTTTCAAGTAATAAGTTATTTAATCCATGAATCTTATCACTGTACTCAGACATTTATGATCATGATGAGAACTATCAGGAATAATGTTCAGTTAAAGTTAGTTCAACTCAACACTAGTGTTAGTTCAGTTGGGAGTAGGATTTAGCACCGAGCTAACCCGGGGATGAAGGATCACCTGCCAGTAGAGAGTCTGAGTTCCAGAAATACGTAGCTAGCATAGGTTAGAGATATCTTCCTATCAATTGAGGGTTGACACATATCTCATGAGAGCACCTGCCAGTAGAGGGTGACTCTTTAGTCCTTTGGGACACTAGTTTAGTGGATCCACATAGCCAGTGTTAGTACTCGTAGCACGGTATTGACACCCTTTCAACTGGAGTTAGAGGTTGGACCCCAATTAGCTCAGATTAGGACATGTCTGTTACATGATACCTTCCACAGTTTCAGTCCAGTTATTCAAACTAAGTACAGTTCAGTTTTACATAATCAGTATTCAGATATCAATTATTCAGTATACAGATATCAGATAATCAGTATACATATATCAGTCATTTAGTATTCAGTTATCAGTTATTCAGTATTCAGATATTAGTTAGTCAGTATTCAGATATCAGGTACTCCGTATACAGACATTAGTTATCCATTTACTTAGATTTCAAGCATTTAGTCACACAGACATCTGTCATTCAGTTAATCAGATCAACGCAGTACATGTTCTGTTTGGTTTTGTATGTTTATGCATTCATACTCAGTATATTTATATATTCATATCCTTGAGTTATGTCAGTTTCCATCACGTATTTTCAGACCCAGTATTCATACATGATCTTCAGTTTGGTTTTACAGCATGTTCAGCTTTACATGAGATTTGCATATAGTATTCATGTTTTACCGCTTCCCAGAAAGATTTCTAGAAACTAAGTGTAGTGATTCACTAGCTTATCATATTATGTTTGTTGCTCATGTTTTAAGATACTTCAGCTTTCAGTTTATCTCAGTCTCTTGGTGAGTCTACTTGCACTTAGCATGCATGTTTTAAGATTATATACCTAATCAGTTTTACTTATTGCATTCACCTCACTTACTCAATACATTCCAAAGTACGGATACACATATATGTCTATGTGATATATTGTCTTATAATGTAGGTACCAGTTGTAGCCTATACATCATAATCAGACAGTTTGCAGCTTCCAGCCAGCAGGTGATGAGTTCTCCTATTTTAGGGACTCCAGTCAGTTGTATTTCATGTACTATATTGTAATTATTCATATGTATTGATTAGTGGTAGTTGTAGGCATGTCCTAACTATCTATATTCAGTATAACAGAGGCTTCATAGATAGTTAGTTAGAGTCATTCATGTAATTCGAGTTCTTTCTTCATATTTATCGTGATGTAACTATTACAGTATCTTATTTATTTAGATTTTCTCATGACTATGTTTTCGCTCTGGAAATTTAGTTTTTATTTACGTTTAAATTAGTTGATCAAGCAGTATGCCAGATCATGGTTTAGCTTGGGATCACTTGTGGTTCTAAGCACCGTGTTATGACTAGAGGGTAGTCTCGGGTCGCAATAAACACGCTATGGTAGAGATTTTTTGTGTTTAGGTAAAAGCAAACAAATTAAAATACAGCTAAACAATGAATACGATTAAAATAAAAGAAAACTACATAACTAAATAAATATCCCTAGTATGACTACTAAATCCCATACAACTTTAATATAATTACACAATCACACGCTACTCCTAATTTTCTAGTAGATTTCACATATACTCTCCTTCTCATGTTTGCCTCTCTCCTCTCTTTATTCTTTCCCTTTCTCCCCACCCTCTCTTCCTCTCTCTTTCAAAATTTTCCTCCTTCTCTTTCCCTAATTTTTCATATCTTCCTTCTCTCCCTATCTCTTGCTTTCTCTTTCTTGAATTCCTTTTCTAGCCTAGTTTTGTGTTCCATTCTCTCAAATAGAAGAAGATAAATCAAGTAAATATTTTTGGAATGATGTTGGACTATGAAGGCAATAAAGAAGATATAGCCAATAATGCCTCTTCCTTTTACAGTGAAGAGTCACTGGTTAAAGGCATAAATATACCAGATACATGTATCTAGATAATTGGATCTTCTTCCCTTTTTATCTATTTTCTAAGTATTTATCTATGCACAAATGCACCGGATACAGCATCGTATAATGACTCTTCTCCTTACAGTGAAGAGTCATTAGTTAAAGGCATGATTTTATCAAATACATGTATTTATGCATATATACATATATCTTGATAATTGTATCTTCTTCTTCTCTTTCTAAGTATGTATTCATCCATAGATGCATTGGATACAACTTCTCCTTAGAGTGAATGGCCAATTGTCAAGACATAATTATACCAAATATATGTACCTGAATAATTGTATCTTCTTCTTTGTCGTTATCTTCTTCTCATTTTTCTAAGCATATATCTATGCACAAATACATTGGATACAACATCAACTTTTTCTTCTTCTTCTTCTTTTTGTAAGTATGTATCTATGGGTGAATACACTACCTGAGTTTGTTTCAGAGTATTGATACCTAAAACATTGGATGAAATTGATATCGAATACACCAGATAAAATTAATAGGAGATAGACATTAAATGAAATTGATTTTTGGATATGCTAGTGAAATAACTATCGTATACATGCTTTCATGTTCATTAGACATATACGTAGAAGTTGATACTGAATACGTAGATGAGAAAAAGCATTGTTACCCCTTGAACTATAACGAAAGTTGCTGAGACACGCCCCAATTTAAAGGAGGTTCTATTACCCTCTGAATTATTGTAAAATGTAATAAATATGTTCTTCAGTGCCGACATGGTGCCATAACCCAATTCAATTAGTTTTGGTATTATACATGCGCCGCCACGTGTATAAATATTTTTTTAAAACTTTTTTTAGTTATTTATTCTTATTTACTTTGTCTTATATTAAAAATAAGTCAATACACATAATTCATTTTCTTTGTCTTGTATTTAAAACTTTCTCAAATGCATTTACTTTTTTATTGCCTTGTATTTAATATTTCACAAATACACGTAATTTTTTAAATTTTTTCTTGCATTAATATTCTCAAATACACACAATTTTTCTTCTTTTTAGTTTCCTTCTTATTTTTTTATTTAAATTTTTCTCAAAATGCAAATAATTTTTAAAACTTTTTATTTTCTTATTATTTTTATTATTGGGAATACACTTGTTTTATTGTTGTTGTTGTTATTATTATTACTTAATTATTTTTTTAATTTTCTTACCTTTCATTGGAATTTGATTTCAAATTTCATTTCAATGCTTTGTATTTAAAATAAGTAAATTTTGTATGGATACAAAAAAAAATGAAGCAAATCAAATAAAAAATGTTAAAACAAAGGAAAAAATATTATTTTCTGGTTTTCTTAGAAAAACTGTAATTTTTCAAATTTATTAAAATTGAAATGATATGAAATTAATGAAATAGAAAAGAAAAAAATATGAAAGTTGAAAAATGAGGAGGAAAATAATTTTTAAAAATAATTAAATATATAAATTTTAATCTTTATAATTATGTGTACTAACTAATTATAAAATGTCCAATTAAAAAGGGACATGTGTCCATTATTCATCAAATTTTTGCCTTATTTTTCGTCCCTCGTTTGCTTCCAAGAGAATGAACAAACTTTCTATGTCACATCATTACTGAATGGTGTATTTATTACACTTTAAAATAATATTGGGATAATAGGACATTCTTTAAGTTAGAATGTATCTCAACAACTTTTATTATAGTTAAGGGGGTAAGAGTGTCTTTTCTCAAGATAGATACATGAGTTGCGAAACTTAAATACATTATGAAACACAGAGGAGAGGGACGAGAGATGCAGAAGCGCGTGTGCGCATGTATCTCAAATACACGTTTTCATCCCCATGTATCTTAAGCTTAAACTCGGAACAGATTGTGTAATACATGTCTCACCTAATAATTAGCTACTAAAGAACCGTGGTTTATGTAGTTTATTCTTAAAATAATGGTTGAATATCCATAGTGATCCAAAAAAATAGTTGTTTGCCCATTTCTTTCTGAAAAATGAAGTCTACTTATCAAAAACAGTACTGGAAAGTATAATCTTTTTTCATTCTGGACTATAAAAGATGTTACAAGAAAAAAGAATTATTATCTCCTTTGTAATTTGTTTGTTTTGTTTTAATTTGACACAGGATTTAAGAAAATATATATTTGAAACTCATGGTCTTATATTAGAGATATGCATATCTTAACCTTATATATGTCATGTGTTTTGAAACTAAAAAGGTGTCAAAAAAGGAAAGATGTGTTCTATTCTAAATTAACTAACGAAGAAAGTAAAACAAATAAAATGAAATTGAAGGAATATTAGTCGAAGATTAGTTTCTTTGATGCTCTGGTGGGAAGTGAGTATATTTTGGTCTACTCGAGCAATGTATGCTTTTGTGTAAGGCATAGTTATACAATTACGGAAGGTTAATAACTATAAACTTTTAATTAATTTAACTCGAATACTTTAACTTAGCAACATGAACTTATTTCTCCGTCTGACTAACCTTTTGGAGAAGTCTGAATGAGATCAAATTCTACAATGTATATATGCAGATTTGTTTGTATTTCACGTTTATCCATCAAGATCATAATTATTATGTTCTGCAAGAAATACTATACAGTGTAAAAAGGTTAGAACTTAGAATGTTGGACGCCACCAAAACTTGTAATTCGTTTAATTAGTTTTAGGAAAAAGGGTCAAATATGCCCCTAAACTTTACAAAAAGGTCTAAATATACCCTCCGTTATAAGTTTGGTTCATTTATGCCCTCGCTATTAAAGTTTAGGAGCATATATACCCCTTTGAAAGTTAAATGATGTGCTGGAAATTTACAAGCCCCTTCTTTTCTTTTTCACCCAACTCTTCTACAATCTAAACCCGACCCATCAATTTGAATCAACCCATGACTTGACCCATGATCCACACCTCCTTTCGGGTCACTCCAATTTCGTTACAGTTCATTCGCCGACTTCGAATGTTACTATTTTGGGATTATTGAAGACTCTACCATAAATGTATTTGTTTTTACATTCGATTCACTTATGGTGCCAAATGGGTTTGATCTTATGGCTTCGAAAACTCGACCTTCTTTGAGTCTTAATATCGTAATGTATCATTAATAAATTTGTGATCTAGTAGCTGATTTCTTCAAGATATCGTAATGTATCATTAACAAATCTTCAAAATTCATCAGGGGAGGAAAACAGGGGAAATGAAATCTCCTCTACTAGGATATTTGCAAATACTCCCCAAAGCAATACTTATAACTTTGAACAAATTCATCATCCCTGTAGCTAAACAAAAATAAATTGTCACTAATCTTATTTAGCAACAGATTATCAAAAAATTATTGTTGAATACGAACAATTAGTGATGAGTATTATCTCTGTAATTCAATAGAATCAACACCAGAATCATAGTCAGTGGGAGTTTCTCCAAGAGTTGTCATTGATGATGTAGAACAGTTTCATTTTTTCCGCATAATTTAGTACTTGATTTCTTCAATGATTTAAAAATCTTGATTTTGATTTGTCCCCTTCGTGGATCATGGGCCTAGTAATGGGTTGATCCAAATCGATGGATCGGGTTTAGATTGTAGAAGAAATGGGTAAGTTTATTCTTTGTGATGTGACAATTATTTTGCTTATGTGGCAATTAAAATTTAAAAAGAAAAACAAAAAAGGAGCTTATAAATTCCAGCACATCATTTAACTTTCAAAGGGGTATATATGCTCCTAAACTTTAACAGCGAGGACATAAATGGACCAAACTTGTAACAGATGGTATATTTAGACCTTTTCATAAGGTTTACTCAACCTCCAGGAGATTTGACTTATTTTCCAAACTTTCTATAGGAGAATATTTGACTCTTTTCCTTAGTTTTATCAACCATAATTAAGTGTGCTATACGATTCACATTTTAACCCCCTATTTTCTTTAAACAGGTGACCTTATATATATTTAAAAATCATCCTTGCAAATAATCAAAAATTCCATTCAGGTCTCTTTGCTCTTAATCATGACCATAAGTTCTCATGCCTCCATTATTTTTTAGACCAAAGCTATGCTTCTGTAACACCAAGGATTGGTCCAAAACTTTATTTAGAAAAAGAAGGTAGGGCTGGAGAAGAGGCATTACTGGTAGTTGTAACAAAAACTTTTCTACCATTTCTTTTTGAATTTTTCAAAACGAAAATAATATGACATGCACTATCCTAGTTAATATTACTTATCTTAAAACAACACAACAACTGGACCGAGAAAAATCAATTTACCTCCCCTATTTTAAAAAATTGAATAAATATATTCTTCGTCATACTTTATGGTCAAATTTATCCTCGTTGTCATACTTTAGGCCCAGTTTATCCCTCTACTTTAAAAATTAGCCAAATATACCTTTCATCATACTTTGAAGTCAAATTTACCTTTAATGTCATACTTTAGGGTCATATTTACCCTTGTTATTAAAAAAACTTTTCACATGTACTCCTTTCTTTCACAAAAACTCAGATCAACATTAAATGATCCAATTTATTATTTTTTTAAAAAAAAAAAAAATTAATCCAATACACTCGATTTGAGCCATAAAAAATACAAAAATAAATATATCGCTTCCTCAGATTTGTTGGTTGAATTTTTTCAACAAACAAATATACTTCTCATTCAACATGCAGTGCTTGTAGATTGTTTATAAATGAACAACAATTAAAATGAAATAAGATAATGAAAAAGTATCGAACTAGAGAAATTGACTATTAAAAAATCTGTTCCTGCACAATTATGTTCGAATTTCAAATTTTGATATGCAATTTCATGTGCATATAAATTCTAGAATTAGTAAATAAGTTTTCTAAGCAAATGACATGATAATTTGTGTAGATTCAAATTATACATAAAAATATAAAAATAAAGAGATGTCATGATTGGCAAATAGAGAGACCTCTTACCTCATTAATCTAGAGAAATATCTAATGGGTCTAATATGTTGTATTTGACCAATCAAGTGTTATTTATCATGAGCTCTACATTGATGTAGATTCATGAACTGAAAAGAGTATATTTGTTTGTAACTGTACTGATGCAAATTCATTTTTCATAAACTATGCACTGATAAATATTCATCGACTTAATCTCAATAAAAACATTTAACCTAAAAGTATGACATCGAGGGTAAATTTGACTCCAAAGTATAACGCTTTCAAAGTAGAGGGGTAAACTTGTCCTCAAAGTATGACTTTGAGATTAAATTTGACCCCAAAGTAAAGTACACGAAGGATATATTTTTGACCCTTTTCCCTAACCCTAAAACAGCACAACTGGACCAAGAAAAACCAATGTATTGGCTCGTCGTAACATCCATTTAACAGAATGTAAATAGAAACCAATCTACATCACTAATTTTCTAATGCTAAAGGTTCAAAGGACGAGAAGCCCATGTTCCCTACTAATCTTCTCTCACTAGTCATTATCCACTGGTGTTTAAACATGGCTAGACTAATTGAGAATGTATAATTTGAACAATCATCTGCTCATGCAAAAGACGTAAATGTTTATTCAACACAATGATTGACAGTGGACTATGATAACCAACAATGGCACTATTTTTATTTTCTGTGACCCTATGTTCTTATGCAACTTCCTATATCTGCAATAATCCAACTTCCAACTTTCCATTTTACCCCTAATGCCACTTTTATAGCTACGAAAATCTCATTGCATGTTTAAATCACAAGTTCCAAAAGTTTTCCTAATCAAATGCTGCCACATGAATTGCAAGGGAGAGGGGTCATTTCTGGACCAAAATATAAGTGCTAACAAAAGAATGCCAGTGCCTCAGTTGACCAAATGCTTTTTGTTCTCGGACAGATTTATACCATTAGCATGAAGAGAGCTATGTAATCTGATACTAATTGAAATTTGGATCCTGACATCTGTAATGGGGAAAACTTTATTATGGCTGAGACTCAAATAGTGTAAGTTCTGTGAGGGTCTTTATGCATGACAAGTGTTTTTTTCACACCCATAAAGTCATGGCAGCCACTCATATTTTCTCTTTTTATTTTATCTTTTCAATTCTTTTATTTTTGTTCACTTTTTTTCTTTTTCTAACAATTCCTAATTAATCATAACTAAATTCATATAAATTCAATATTATAGTCATGGCCGTCTCGTTGCTGCATATATTAGCAGAATTGACATCTAGTGTTCGTTAGTTAATTTGAACTTTTTTTTATTTTTTATTTCTTCTATTACTTAGCTACAAGAAAAAATTAATAGATAATTTTTTTGAAATTGATATTCAATCCGTTTCATATTAGTTAGTCTTTTTTTTTTACACGATGTTAAGAAATTATAAATAAAAAGGTAGGTTTACTAATTTATCCTTAAAAAACTTTTTAAAATTTTTACAAACAAGCGTGGACACTTTCAAAAAGAATTAATTGCAAAGGTAATATTGAAATAAATTATTACTAATACTTTCTCAATTTAGTAAGGTGAATTTAAAATGAGACAACTATTTTTAGTTTGATGAACAACTAATATAAAACGAATGACGTAAGATTATCAAATTAATTTTATTTTACATTTCCAAAACTTTTAACTCACAACGTTTTATGATTTGTTTGATGAAATATTGAAAAAGTAGTAAAAGTGCAGAGAGTTAAATAAGGGCTAAGTTTAGATAAAATTTTGATGAACCTAAAAATAAAGATTATATTGAAAAAAAAATTCATGTACACATGATCACTTAGAACAAGGGGAAATCCGACGCCAGAGTAAAATCAAAAAATGAGCTAAGAATAGGGACATTTTTTTAAAGGGGTCATTTGAGAAGTACATGGATCATAGGCATATCTAAAAGAACAAGAGGAACCTCCTAGACAAAAAATTGCGTTGTATATATAAGGTAATCTTTTTATCATTTATGTAGCCATATAGTTTTTTTAATTACCTAACACTATATTACGAGTAGGATTAGTGGTTTTGGAGGTTCAAAATTCACTTTAAAGTTCTAAAATCAAATCTCAAGCATATAATTTTTATTTTTTTTAATTCTCCTAGTAAAAATCCTAGATCCTTTCATATTTGACTTGTGAAAATATTTTTAAAAAAATACAAAAATTATTTTTAATTTAAGTTATTCCTAAAAATTCAAAAATACCTTCGATTCATATTTATGATCAAACACTATTTTAATTTTAATTTTTTTTTAAATATATATTTTTAAAATATTTATACTTTTTACGGCTAAAAACCTCCTAAAAAAGAGCTAAAAGTACAAATGAGAAAAGAGGAAGATTGAAATATAAAATAAAGAGGCAATGTTTTAAAATAAAAGAGCCTCACACAACTATTGTTGGGTGAGCCTCACCCATAGTAATATTTTTCTCTGTAATGGTTTTTAAAATAAAGGCATCTAAAGAATAAACTAAGCACACCTTGGAAAGAAAAGTTACAGCATAAAGCCATGCAACTTACACGGACCAATGAAAGTAAGGAAGAAAATAGGGCACATATACTAAATGTTTTAGGAATATAAACAAATTCTATACAATGAGCTCATCTTCAAGATAATTGTACTCAAATGTGAACTCCTGCTTGATCCTCTGGCACCTGAGCAAGAGAACAAAGAAGATCTCAAAGCCATAAAATTAGTGGAAACCACATTCATGTATGCATTTTCAATAAATAGAGGAATATCAAGTAAACCAAATTGCCCATTCCAACATACATTCCGCTGATCTTATTTCCATCGCCCCCCCCCAAATCAAAAGGTGCAAGTTGGCCGGGGTGGAGGGAGGAATTTAGTCAGCATTCGAATACTACCCCCTACACACACACACACAAAAAAACAAGGTGGTGCATATAAGTCTATATATAGTTGTCACAGGTATAACTAGTAAGAGGACCAATGAGGCACTTGATGAAAATATTTGCAAGCAGATCAATTGACGTCACAAATTTAGTAATAATATCTCATGAAAGTATTTTTCTCTAACAAAGTGACAATCAATTTTTAATATGCCTAGTCCTTTTATGAAATATCCAATTTGATGCAATACGAAGGACCACTTGATCAGCACACAAGATGAAACACAAGTTTCATCTGATTGATTTCCCCACATTTTAACTCTCTGAACATCTATTTGATCCAAACTAGCTCACGGGTGATACGACCATTGCTCGATGTTTTGCTTCTACACTAGACCAAGCAACCTATTTGTTACTCTTTCCGGACACCAAATTACCTCCTACTAAAACATATATCTAGATGTAGAATGTCTAAGAGAAGATGGTCATGTTCAATTGGTATATGTATACAACGATCTGCTTAGTGTGCTGAACATCCCAAACCAATCTTGAGGAGACTATTTCAGACCACAGAATGACCAAGACCATTTCAAACCATAGAGTGATTCACGAAGTCAACATACCAGGCTATTAGATTCCCCTCGACCAACAAACCCAATTGATTGCTTCCAATAAACTTCCTTCTCATGGTCACCATGGAAAAAATCATTTTTAATGTCCAACAACAACCAGGGATAGAAAAAGACGAGCGCATTTCAAATCATAGAGTGAT
Organism: Capsicum annuum; assembly: GCF_002878395.1. Classification (NCBI taxonomy): domain Eukaryota; kingdom Viridiplantae; phylum Streptophyta; class Magnoliopsida; order Solanales; family Solanaceae; genus Capsicum; species Capsicum annuum. Next base: position 114,074,440 of record NC_061113.1, on the reverse strand, counting down.
CCATGCAGTCAACATACTAGGCTACTAGATTCCCCCGAGCAACAAACCCAATTGATTGCTTCCAATAAACTTCCTTTTCATGGTCACCATGGAGAAAATCATTTTTAATGTCCAATGACAACCATGGATAGAAAAAGACGGGCATATGTTATTTTAGCCACAGAAGAAAGTATCATGTGTTATTAGATTGTCTAGTCTAACATGGAAAGATGAAGGGAAGCCTTGGAGTAACTGGTAAAGTTGATGTCATATGACCAAGAGGTCACGGGCACAAGCCTTGGAAACAACCTCTGGCGGTAAGGTAAAGTTGTGTACAATACACCCTTGTGGTGGGCCCTTCCCGCCTTGCATAGTGGGAGCTTTAATGCACCGGACTGCCCTAGTCTAATGTTGATAGACTAGACAAACTAGACATCATCTTTTGTAGCTTGAATAAACTCGAATGTCCAAAACGTTTGTGAATTAAGGTCCCGTATGGCCATAAGAATTTGTATATTTCACTTTATTCCAAAAATGGTATTTGGCAAAACAAATTCCAAATATGACTTAGAGTTGTACTTGGACAAGTGAAAACTTGTTTTCACATTTCACTCATGTCTCTCATAAAAATTTAAAAACTACAATTTATATTCATGGCCAAACACAACTCCAATTTCAACTTCGAAAATTTTGGTTTTCATGGCCAACCGCCTACTAAGTCCGGAAGATTTGTAACTAGATATGAATTGGAGAAAGCAAGAAAGATAAGATAGCAGATGCCTTTTTTTTATAGGGAAAAGGACATGGGCTGGCCACTTTGAAAAGAACTGACCCACAATTTGAAAATGTGGACAATTGGAGCCAGTCGGCCTAATTTATTTCCCTTTTTTAGCCATTTGGCCCAATTTATAACAATTGAAGTCAGTCCGCCGCATGCAGTTTTTATACCCAATTGTTACACTTTTATACCACATTGATACACTTTTATACTATATTGATACATTTTTTTTTAAAAAAAAAAAAAAAGGATACCTATACCAAATTGATACTCTTTTATACCACATTGATACACTTTTATAACAAGAGAGAAGGGGAACCTCTGCATGCATATGCAGTGCCTATATGCCCAATTGATACTCTTTTATACTAGGTTGATACACTTTTATACCACATTAATACAGTATATATACCACATAAATACACTTTTTACCGAGGAGATCTGTGCAAGCATTTACAGTACCTATACCAAATTGATACATTACATATAGCACATTCATACACCTTTTCAAATGGATGGATAGAAATCTATGCATGTTTTTGTGTACATATCGCACATATAGCACATTCATATACCTCCGTATTTTATCATTATTGGAACTAAAACTGAAGCGAAAGTCATTATTTTGTATCAATTTTGAGTAAATTTACAATGAAAAAACTATAGGAAGCTAATTGAATGCAGATTTTTGGATATTTTATACAAAATTTGTGGAATGAAAAAGGTAAATTGGAGTATCGAAAAACGATGGAGGTTTAAGAGTTTGAATGAAAAGAAAATTGTGAATGAAAAATGAAAGAAAGAAAGGGAGATGACATGCTCGATGTCAGCCATCTCAAAGAAGACTTGATGGTGAAATCATTTATGTGCAATTCTCCCTAGAGAGACCCAGAAACACTCAAACTTTCAAAATCACAGTAAAAAAACCTTTTTTTGCACTAATTTATTGGGCACCGTACAACAAAATGAGTATTCGATAGGTGAATGTTAAAGCCGCAGCAAGAAATTGGAAGAATTTTGCGGTAGAGGAAATAGAGAAAAGGGGGAAGAACAAGATGAAATGGTACGCGGCTTATACTGGGAGTGGTTATTTATTGGGTATTTAATTGTGGTGCTATTTTTGTGGTATTATTTTAGTTTTAGGTGTCATTTTTGTCCTTTCCCCTTTTTTATATAACCGTGATGTCCAATCCAACTTGTGCACACCTCGACTAATTCCATGAAATACCTGCCACCTGCCACCAATCTAGTGTTTCTCCGTTTGTCTTTTGGATAGGCCTTGAGATTAAAGTCCTATGTCAGGGGTGTTCACAATTTTGGTAAAACTCAATCCAACCCAAAAACCTAACCAAACTGATTAAATAAATCATTTTTTACTTAGTTTGGTTTGAATAAAAGTTTTAAAAAACCGATAAATAATATTCACAAATTATATAATTATACATGTACAATATATTACAAATAATTTTAAATCTTTCACACACTTCTCTTGAAAATTTTATTTCTCTCCAAATAATTTTAAATCTTTCACACACTTCTCTTGAAAATTTTATTTCTCTCCAAATAGGGTAATGAACTTTACACCTTAAGCTCATTTATTAAAGGAAAGTCATGAAACAAAACTCATTTAGTCTATTAAACAACTCTGATATTTACCTATAAATATTTTTTTTTTACTACTTACCAAAATTTTATTCACTTGATTAAAGCAACATTTCTCCATGATACAAGATATGATAGCCACCACATAGAAAGTTAATAACATAATATAAGTTGGAAAAGGATAAATAAAATACTATTCTAATTGTAGGAAAAAAATAAAAGAGAAATATAATTATGTTTCTTTAAAATTGAACCAAACCGACCACAACCAAACAAATGGATATGAATTATACTGGGTTTAGTTTGATTCTAATAATTTTAAAACTGGCTAAATTGATTTGGCTTTGGTTTTACCTCGAAGCCAAACCATGAGCACCCCTACCAGTCGCATGACTAAAGAAATGACTGCGGTCAATCTACGACACAATCTAGGAAACGAGTCAAATGACTAACAGACACACGATTAAAAGAATGATTAGGGACATATAAAATAGAGTTTAGAATGCCAGATGTCCAACTTCTTTTGCGTTTGTTTGGATCCCATCGTCTAGAGTAACAGCAGGAACAGACTATGAATAAACAATATTGACACAATTGATATATCACTAGAAATATGATCAGAAGTGTTGCAGTCCACAACACACGATCCAGGGTATTAGACTAAGAAAAACGAGCAGCAGAAGTATCAGACTGAGCAACTGAGAACCTTGTAGAGACATCTGCTTACTTGCTCAATATGAACTCATTATATTCCCCTTCAGACTAATATACAAGTTCATTACGTAGTGTTGGTCTGAACAACATGAGCGAGAACCTTGTAGAGACATCTGCTTACTTGCTCAATATGAACTCATTATATTTCCCTTCAGACTAATATACAAGTTCATTACGTAGTGTTGGTCTGAACAACATGAGCATACTTAATGAGAGCGTCCAAACCTATTACAATAACTACACTTGGCTCGAGATCTTTCCAAATGACCTCATCGACTCTCCATAGATTGGGATATTCGATTTTTTTACCCTTATTAAGCGTTCTTAATCAATTGTAAGATTTGAATTTTCAACTCCCATACTTTTGGAGCCAAAACCATCAAACCCGAAAAACAATAACCACAAACTAAAATGAAGAAGGCTGCTGAAAAGTGCAAACGAAGGAGTTGAAATTTGTCTTGAAAGTTAGCTGAAATCTGACTAACTGGTCTGAATCTGACAACAAAACAGAAAAATCAAGAAATACGACCAGATCTATAAATCTGGCTGTTAGAACTACTAAAAGTTGGATGGGCTTAGGTCGAAATCACATAGCAAGTAAAAAAGAACCAAAAAGCAGAGACTAAAATTGCGAAAACTCGCCAAAAAAGAAGGTGATCGGAAATTATAGAAAAATACAGATGTGGTCGTAGTCACTAGATGACTACTGTAGAAGAAGAACCCGGCTTGAAAACACATCAGAAAACACAGATCTATCCAGAACAGTCACCAGAATCTGTAACGAATCATCGGAATGTGGTGGAGCCTAGACAGGTCCTCTCGGAATCAGATTGCAAGCACCACTGGATAAGAAAAATTATCCAAAGTTAGCTGGGATATCTAACACCGGCGCGTGAACTCACACATTTACTGGAACCCTAGTGTCTGCCGGCACGTGAGGTGTCTGCTGCCAGGAAACTTGAGTAGAGTTTGGTCGCCAGAGCAGGCTGAATCTGATGGCAGAGTTGGTTTTTGCACAACACTCGCCGGAGGATGGATGATGCAAATCAGCTATGATACCATGTGAGAAATAGACTCGGAAAACATTATTAAAATGCATCGACTACGTTAATAAACTGAGCCCTGTTTATAGACACTACATTACAATCATTTTCAATGTAGGACAATATATACATCATTTCCTACTCTTATTCTAAGAAGGCTTAAAGAGAGAATTATTTCTAGAAGAGTTGATGGATGCGAGTAACGAGGAGCAGAAAAGAATAATGGTTAACCAAAGAGGAAAATCTATAAGCCATAATAAAGCTCCATGAATCGGGAACGTTTTTACAGTGGAAGTTCCAAAAAAATGATCTTATTATACAACAGATACAGCCTTGTTTTAGAATGATGTACCCAAAGTAAAAGAAAAGAATGCATCAAAGATGCAAGAACCAAACACCAGATACTTATAAAAGTTTCCTGGTTAAAAGATCATCTCGATTGCTTGCCACTAAGAAGAGGGAGGACCCAAATATATGGGAAAAATGTGTAGAAGAAGAAAATGAAGATCAACTATTGGGCAGGGAACTAAGCGTCAGGCTTGGGAAAATGTATCCATGCCTGAAAGCCTCCTAAGTTCATTTTGTTTCAATCTATCTACTCCCTTTCAAGAATCAAACGAGCAAAAAACTGCAGGTTCATTTAATTTAAGCTTCCTTCCCTTCATTTCTTTTCCTTAAGTAAATCCAAGGGATAGTTTAACACATCTTACATCCGTCAAAACAATCAAACCAAATATAGGCAGTCGCATGGTCCTGTTATTTTAATTTCCCACAAAAATCAAATCATTTGAATATCAAAACAGAAGCGTTTTGGAATATAGTAAACAAATCGAAGAAAGTATTATATAGTAGCATACCATCCATGTTGTTCATCATTAGCAATGTGGAAATCAAAGTAGACATATGTTCCTTGTTCGAAATCATCAGTGGCAACAGTTGGCTCCTCATGCCGCTGAAACCATGTGTTATACTTTCTGTGATACCTCCAAGATTGTTTCTTCAACTCCTTAGCAGCCAAATACTGCTGATAAGTGTTCTGCAGAGGATAATAAAAGAACAAGATAAATATGATCTCTAAGATTATAAAAGGACATCAAAACCAAGGGCAATTACAGTTACACCTGTTGGTAATAAAATGCAAAGAACAGAGTGTCAGTGCCATAGTTATCAGCTCCAAGTCTTTCCCAGAAGGCAGGATTATTGACAATGGGAGCCTGTACTTGGGGATAGCTTGGAGGGGTAACTGCAGGGTGCCTCTGTAGCAACAGCAAAAGATAAGTTCATATTAATTTATTTTTCAAGTATCACAGTGGATGAACTATTGAAGCTTACCGGTGTATAGCTCTTTGCACGTTCAGAATCTTTGGGTTGAGGAAGTTTGTAAAAGGCAGATTCAAGCATTTGCAAGTTGTATAATTGGTCATGCATTCCTCCATAATTTGCAGTGGACGCACTCAGGTTATCACCAATTGCTCCAAGGTCAACAACACTCCTTCGACCAATAACCCCAAGACTTCCAGATGACTGACTGGATTGCAAAGGTTGCCCAGGAGATAGATCTGTATCCCTTGGCCTAGGGGATGCTTCAGCAACAGAGCCAGTGACTCCTCCCTGCATCTAAGAATCTTTTACAAGTCACTAATAGGCAACTAAATTGATCTACGGAAATAAGAAAAAACGTAAAAAATTAAAAATAAACAAGACAGAGAAATGGATGCATCAATGTAATTTAAATAAAGATCAATTGAGTCGGTGCTCATTAATATAAACTCATTAGCATAAAATCTGAGACATTGATACAATCCAAATTGGCATCAACAATTTTGAGCACATAATTCGAGGCCAACACAAGGGAGACCAAGCCATGACCACCTCGAGGATTCCAAGACATGTTTGGAGTACCCTTTTTAAGCTCCCACGAGAACAACATCATCTGTGGATTATAACTTAGAGCGCGGGAGAAGCTATACTTGATAATGTCATCGAAGGGAGCGTTGAGTAACACCGCATATGGATGATAGCTTAGGCTTCGAGAGAGTATGGGCGCCCATTTGCATTATTTTGGCATTTAGAGTCACTTTTGGGCCCAAGTTGTAATAAAGGCCTTTTAGGTTATAAATAGCTAGGACCCTCTTCATTTTAGGGATAGTTAACGAATGCTGATATTTTAAATACACTTGAGAGTGTTTTTATGGACACTTGTTGGGAGTTTCATTGATTCGTGAGAAACGTGGGTGCTCGGGAATCCGTTCCCATTTGTGTCCTCGTAAGAGTTTGGTGTTGTCGGTGATTGATAGGAAGGTCTTAGGGTTTAATATACTCTTTGGTTGTCCTCTCGTTATCGACTTATGTCAATCTATCTATCTTTTACTTTATTGTTCCATTTCTTCGTTTTCTTATTTTGTACTTTCGTATCTAGTGTTTTCCTTTGTTTTCATGTCGTTTTCGTTTCCGTACATGGAATCGTATCATTTGGTATCAGAACCGAGCTTGACTTCGTTCCCACGAAGTCAATCTTGGGTCTCGTTGTGTTGAAAAATTTAAAATAACTAAAAAATTTGAGTCTTTGATTTTGTTCTTTTCTTGTGTTTTTACTGTTAGATTCTTGTTCCCTAACACTAGTAGAGTCAAAATATCGAATTTGAGCTCCATCGGAGCTATATTGAAGATTCTACCATTGTTGAAAGCTTGAACTTGAAGAAATTGAAAGTGGATTTTGAAATCTGAAATTTTTGGTGAGGAATTTGAGTATAATGACGTGTGGAATGTGATTAGGAGGTTGAAAAGAGCTTAGTTTCAAAATTTCATCGCATTCCGATCAACAGTTTAAAAGTTAGAGAATTTTGAAGTTCTTGTGTTCTTGAGTGTTCTTGGAGAAATTCAAATCTTCAAGGAAAGTAGTCTTCAAAAAGTGGTTGTTTGATCTTCAAAAGTGTAGAAAAAGGTGTACAAAAGTGTTTGTACAAGTACCTTTTTGAAGATCCAAGAGAATATTCCAAGAGAGAGAAGCAAAGGGGGACCACAAGAGGGCATTTTTGGCCTTGTACAAGCTGACTTTGGCCCATCTGCATTAGAGCTGCGCCTGACCTGCTTTAGCCCAAAACAATAGCTCTTGCATTGGTGGTGCCCCCTATGTGCGCCCGATCTGCCCCACATCCGCTTCAGCGTGTTCCAACTCAAAACAGCCCCTAATCGCACCCCAAACTCATTTCAACACTTCTTCAAAACCAATCCAAGTTCTAAAACAAATCTCAACACTTCAAAAACTTCATTAAATCAGGTTCAAACCATTAATTTCACTCTTAATTCCTCCTTTCATCTCTTTGATTCTTGATACTAATTCACAACTAAACCGTAATCTACTTAGTTGTTTAATTAGTTCATGATTCGTCCTTTTGTGGCTTAATTTCCTGTGTCTTTTCCTTCTTTTATCTTTTGTTTCTTAGTTTAACTCTTGAATTCAAGTCTTTTGCGTTAAATTTCTTTATTTGTTTTGTCATTTTGATTTGTTCCTTTCTTATTTTGACTCTTGAATTCAAAGTCCTTACCTTTATTTTTAAATGAGTCATGTTTCCTCTCTTTTCTCAATTGTGCTAATAAGTTATGGGTGGAGAAACCTTTAATACCTTAATGGAAGCTCTCATGGGTTTGCGACAAGATTTGAAGGATTGGAGGGAGGAATGGTCACACTTGAAAGGGAAGAGGGAAAATTTGACATGTCTTACTAACAAAACACCCCAAACGAACAAAACACTTTCATAATCACTACCCCGTGGATCATTCACCATAGTGGTGTTCCAAGACCTCAAGAACATGTCCCCTCAACCCAAACAAAGACGAGCCAAGCTCCACAAGACATTGTTCAACCAATCCAAGTCCAATCAAACGATTACACTTCCAACATTGGGCCTTTGCTACTCACTAACCATGATACTAACATTTTGCCTAGTATCATTTCTCCTCCTGTATAGGATCCTGAATCATCACCTCCAAAGGAGAAGACAAGAAGAGTGCCTCATGAATATATGCGTGAAGGTCACACGAAGTTCTTATCAAAGGATTCCAAACTTGAGAAGTGTGATGGCACATCATCAAAAAAATTTGGATTCGAGGTCGAATCCTCTTCAAGAGGGGGTGGATAATACAATCCACATTGGCATCAACACTTTTGAGCACATAATTCGAGGCAAACACAAGAGAGACCAAGCCATGACCTCCTAGAGGATTCCAGGACATGTTTGGAGTACCCTTTTTAAGCTCCCATGAGAACAACATCATGTGTGGATGATAGCGTGGAGAGCGGGAGAAGCTATACTTGATGATGTCATTGTTGAGCAACACCGCATCTGGATGATAGCTTGGGCATCGAGAGAGTATAGGCGCCCATTTGCAATTGTTTTGGCTCTTGGGTCACTTTTGGTCCCAAGTTGCATTTAGGGTCACTTTTGGGTCCAAGTTGTAATAAAGGCCTTTTAGATCAACAATAGCTATGACCCTCTTCATTTTAGGGATAGTTAATGAATGATGATGTTTTGAATACACTTGAGAGTGATTTTATGAAAAATTGTTGGAAGTTTCATTGATTCGTGAGAAACGTGGGTGCTCGGGAATCCGTTCTCATTTGTGTCCTCATAAGAGGTTGGTGTTGTTGGTGATTGATAAGAAGGTCTTAGGGTTTAATATACCCTTTGGTTGTCCTCTCGTTTATCAATTTACATCAATCTATCTATCTTTTACTTTATCGTTCCATTTCTTTGTTTTCTTATTTTGTGCTTTCGTATCGTGTTTTCCTTTGTTTTCGTGTCATTTTCGTTTCCGTACTTTGAATCGTATCAGACATACTTCATTTTATCAATCCTTATTGATTATCAATAAGATCAGAATCTTCAACTTCCTATCAACCACTTGAACTCTGTACTTGAAATCCTAAATCAAATTCCTCTTTCATTCCCTCATCCACCCTCATCCACCCTGAGGAAAGAAGCTTATCTGTTAGGGAACACTGAACCACCTAAATTATACATTCGGCTTCTAACAATGACCTTTGCACCACGAAATATCCCCTCATAAATGATAGACCATTCAGAACTAAACTATCTTTGCCTGCTGATTCTAAACACACCACTTCCAGAACTTCAAATTTTACTCAAGCTGCTTAGTCAAACTTGAGTAGCAGCCAATTAATATATTAGACAACCACATGGAGAATAATAGACCTTAAGATATGTTACTGTGAATAACTAATAACAAATAATTTGAAGGGACATTAAAAACACAGAAAGTTGGGAATAAACAGGTCATCAACTAAAATCAAATATCCATCTTTCACTCCACCAACAACCATATGAGATTGAGTTAATCAATATATTGGAAGCCAATCAGTTAAGGACATTCAACTCACTGGGGTATCTAATCCATATGAAGCCTTCATATCATCCTCATTCAGAAGATTTTTCCCGAGCCCAGCATTTGCATCTGCAGAAGAATCTTCAAGCGAAATCTGTTGTTGCTGCAACTCGTCAGCTTTTGAGTGGCCCGCATCTGCGACCATAGTATTTATAAAAGCATTTTAGGCATTCATGTAATCAAAGAGTGTTACAGAACTATCTTTTGCTTCAAATGCTACAGAAGATATAACTTTTTCTTTAACTCTTTTCAGTGGTCCATTAGGGACAGAAAACCACTATTACAAGTCGAGCTATTTCCTATTATTAGTAACCTCACTCCAACTAGAATTTGATGGTGAAGAAACTACAGTCTGCTTCTCCTACTTCATCCAAACTTAACAATGATTCTATAGTCCTCATTGGCAAAGCAAAGAAAATTGGTCAAGGGTGACAAATCTAATAGTTAAAGAAAAATGAAGAGAAGAGCCTACAAAAAAAGATATGATCTTAGTTCATTAAACCATAACAAGCAACTAACGTCATCAACAACAACGACATACCCAATTTATTCCCACATAGTGGGGTATGAGAAGGGTAGAGTGTACGCAGACCATACCACTACCTCAGGTGAAGTAGAGAGGTTGTTTCCGATAGACCCCCGACTTAAAACTGATAACAGTATAACAAGCACAAAAGCTAAGTGCTAACTCATACATGGCCATTGGTTAATTTTTCTTTTTGTCTTTGTTAGACTTGTGAGAAGTATTTGTCTTTATGACTAAATTTTGAAACAAAATTTCATGACAAAGTACCTGGTCAACTGTGTTGTAAAAGGCGCTCGCCACGTCGCCAATGGCGAATGGCGAGGCGAGGCCTGGTCGCCTCTTCAGGTCATGGTGTTGCGAAAATCAAAAGGCGTCGCCTTTGCGAGAAAAGCGACATGGCGAGGTGAGGCGGGGAAGTGACAATGGCGTCGCCTTTTAATTAACGTCATCTTATTAAAAAAAAACATACCACATAACTAGCAAATGCAAACCCTAGCATCCCCATTTTCCCATAGACAAACCCAAGTAACTAACCATATCTTATTTTAAAAAAAAAAAAAAACCATCACAAGTAACTAGCAAATGCAAACCCTAGAATTCCCATCTACTCAGAGACAAAACATATCTTCCTAGAGACCAGCCTGCCCATCTCCTTTCTCCTACCCAACTACCCCAGCTCACCAACCACCCCTTCCCTCCCACCCAGAAACAACACAAAAACATTGGACTGGGATATAAGAACCACACGAGCAAAAAGGAAAAGAAAATAAGCAAATCAATCATCTCAATGCAAGTACTGGAGACATTGTCACCCAATCCGTAATGATGGAGGTAACAATGTTATCTAATCCATGGCACAGTGTGCAAGTTGATTTGATGATATGAAGACCAACTGGTTTTTATCTTATGAACTTCAAGACTCGATCCAAATAGAATGTGGGAATTTGAATTAACTAGTGTTTATCTAATGAATCCTGAAACTTGATCTATACGAAAAGTGGAGTATACCTAAATATTGTTGTTATGTGGTTTCCTCAAAACAAAGTGAGTTCAAAGCACTTTGATTCCTCTTACTAGTTCCAAACTCTACTCAATTTCCAGATTTATCATTGGCCAACAAAATGCCTAGTTCTTGGATTTATACAGCATGAGATGAATATATACTGTCAGTGTGGTTATGTCACGTTTTGAGGTTGTTAGAAGTACTAATTATTTGCACAATAGTCTCTTAGGTTCGAAAATTGCTAATAGACTCCTTTAGTGAGTTAGTGGTCTATATATTTCATAGCAAAGGAAATTGTATGTCATGTTGAATTAAAAACTAAACTTCTATCTCTTAATTTCTTTTCTTACTTCTTGGCTTTCAATATTTAATGGTGTTTCCACCGTGGGATTCGCTAATGTTAAGTATCCCATATCAGAAAAGGAATGGGTAATTGGTCTCCTTATATGGACTTAGGCAATCCTCCCCTCATGAGCTAACTTTTGGGGTTGAGTTATGCCCAAGGTCCATTCTTGACAAGGTATCAGAGTCGGGCCCATCCCAAATGTTTGTTCACCGATGTTGGGCCCCCATATTATATTGTCCACGCTCCAGTTAACGAGTCCTGGGCGTGCGGGGGAGTGTTAAGTATCCCACATCGGAAAAGGGATGAGTAATTGGTCTCCTTATATGGACTTGGGCAATCCTCCCGTCATGAGCTAGCTTTTGGGATTGAGTTATGCCCAAGGTCCATTCTTGACAGCTACAAATGGTATCAGAGCCGACGATTCTCGGCCTCAAGTCACAACCATGTTTAACTGGGGTTACTATCCACCGCAAGTCTTGGCTACCGCAGCTATGAGTAATTTCCGTTTTTATGGTTCACCAAATTCAGGTGGTTATCAATATTGGCATGGGTATTCACATCCTTACTCATATCAGGCTGACAACAAGTTAGCAACGGTGAATGGCCGACCAACAGGAAATACTGAAAGAGGATCAACATTTGGTCGTGGAAGGAAAGGGAGAAATCGAGGTTGAGGTTCATGTGTTCGATAAAATTTCTCAGAGGGAGGAAATCTATGTGACGGATAAGCAATATGGAAAAATCGTGTGGAGAATGAGTCGCTTGAGGTCGAAGAAGATTTTGGAAATAGAGGAGGTGTCTCTATTTCCCTTGCCGCTCTCCGTGAATGGGAGAGGATTTATGCACTAGTTTGTAGTAGCAGTTGAAGGTAAGGAAGGAAACTCATTAGAGGACCAACTGTTTGTCAAAGGTTCTCAGAGAAATGAACTGCAGAAAATTTATCCGAATCAGATCACAACTTACAATGCAAGTCTTGTGATGCCATTTTTCACCCAACATGTTGGTGAATCAACAATTCTAGACCAAATAGATCCAAAATCAGTTGTTCAGGGTGATGATGTGCGGAAGGAAGTTAATGATGAAGATGCGAAGGAAAGACAATCGAAGGAAGATCAGGTGTTCGACAAAATTCTTCACATGGGCAGTGCTGAAATGCCAAATGAAAAGCAGTTAGTGTTGGATGGAGAAACACCAATTGAAATTGAATTTGAAGATTCACAAGCTTCAGAAAATAGTGGAGGCCATGGGATTGATAAATGTCCTTGTAAGGATGAAAATGATTCTCTAGTCTCCATGGAAATACTGGATGCTGAATTTTCGGAGTTACAAAATACATCCCTTGCATTTTCTAATTGCAATAAAGACCTGGTGCTTGATAAATTTTATGGAGATAAAGTTGGATTTTCTGCTACAATAATAAAATTGATTAACGGTGTTCGCATGAAAGCTCAAAGTGGACTCAAGTATGAGAAATTTGTGTTAGCTGACCCCAAGTTATCTAAGCTACAGAGTAAATTATATAGTGCGACTAAGCAAGCCTTGCGAGAAGGATTGAACGATAGTTAACAGTATTTGGTAATTGCTTACAATAGATTCAATGATAGTGTAGTGAATCTAAAAGAAGTTGTACCTAGGGTCAAGCTCAAAAAGAAGGAGACGGGAGAAAATGTCATTTCACCCATATGTACACGACATTTATGTCGTCCTTGAATTGATGAACCTGCAGAGAAGTCTTTGATAAGCAGGTTCAATGTTCAAAGTTTCTACGTGATTTTGGTATTTGTTACTGACAAGGACAGCCTTGTCCTATACGAAGGTGCTAGTAGTATTGCTTCACCCATGGAGTCCTTTACATTAGAGAAGTTGGAAACACATGTTGCACCTTCTAAGCTCATTGAGTTTACTAACCCAGTTGTCAAGGATGATTTGGGCAAAAACATGGTGGCTACTTTTGTTCGAAAGCTACATGAGTTAAAATATGGTGTAGACATCTTCAGTTCATTTGCAAACTTCAGCAATAGTATTGTTAGTCCCTTAGGTTCGAGAATTGCTAATAGACTCCTTTAGTGAGTTAGTTGTCTTTGCTAATAGACTCCTTTAGTGAGTTAGTTGTCTTTATATTTCATTAGCAAAGAAAATTGTAGGCAACGTTGAATGAAAACTAAACTTTTATCTCTTGATTTCTTTTCTTAGTTCTTGGCCTTCAATATTAATGGTGTTTGCACCGTGGGATTCGCTACAGGTTAGCAAGAGGACGAACAGGAATAAGTCAGGACAAGCAGAAATAAGTCCACTGCAAATGGATATGCATCAAGAAAGAAACTCTAGCTAAAGCATTATCTCTAATGCCCAACTCCCAAATGAATTTTACAAGAATTCTCATAATTCAATTCACATTAAAAATCTCAGGTACCACCACATACCTAAGCATGTAACAAGAACTAAAAGGGAAGAAAAGGACACATGATTTCCAAAAATCAAAGGCTCACATGAGTTTTATTGTTAAGACCAACAAATATTGGAGGTTGGGAAGGAATCCTTTGCTTTCATACTATTGTTAAGGCCCGCATGATTGTTGAAGTCTGGTATCTCACGCAGACATGTATCATTCTTTCACCTCTCATCTGCATACTTTAGTTGAAAAAATAATAATTTATCCATACTTGAAACAAAGTCGTAACACGCTTGGAAGAATCTACAAAGAGACCTTATGGTACAACCTGGGAGCATTTCCGAACCTTGGAAACAAGTCTGGAAGTGTAATATCCCAACCAAGGTGAAGTGTTTCACATGGTTGGTGTGTAGAGCTTATCTGACTCAAGAGAAGCTGAAAGGAAGGGTTTCCAGATTGCCTCTAGGTATTTTTTCTGTAATGAAAAGGAGGAAACAACCATTTGTTCCTCCACTGTAGAGTCACTGTCCAGGTGTGGAACCTGTTCCTCAACCTTATCCAAGGACCATGGGCGATGCCAGAGCATACCGCAGATCTCTTAAGCTGTTGGACGAGGAGAGGGGGAAGCAAGACTCAGAAAAAATGGTGGAGAATAGTCCCTTCATGCATATGGTGGTCCATTTGGAAAGAAAGAAACAACAGATGTTTTGAGAATATTACCAACTCAATGCAGAAAGTTAAAGAAAACTGCATTACCAATTTGTATTTTTGCTGTAAGGAAGAGGGTATAGATGAAGTAGAACAGCTAGTAGACTTTTTAGGCTCTCTGTAATTATGATTACTTGCTCTTGTAATTTTTGACGGTTTCCAGCACTCCCTTTATTGCTGAATAATACAATTACCTTTTAACCAAAAAAAAAAAAAAAAGACAAAGTCGTAACGCACTAAATAACTTCTCATGAAATATGTCCATTCAATAAAAATTTAAACCCAACAAATGTCCTCAAGCTCTTATTACTACCTGTTATTGGGCTAAATTGATGTTCCCATTACTCTCCATATACCAATCCTTTTTGTAGTTATCGCCTATCTTAAGAAAATGGACTTTGGCCCTAACTGAACCTCAATAGACTTTGGGCATAACTCAACCCCAAAGCCAGCAAATGAAGTGAAAACAATCCAAGACCATATAAGAAGAAAATGACCCAAAGCCGGCCCTCACAAGAATGATGGCATTGTTAATGCTTCCCCACAGAGCAAGCTTTCCCGCAGAAGTGGCTAAAGAAAGGAAGAAAGTTGTTGGATAACAGTATAAACGAGGGTATTTAGTACTCTGGGAATTCACAATATTGAAAGAAAGGGTAAAGTGCAGGAATAAAATTTTTTAGGTGTTGCTCTACTAAATTAATCGACCTAACCATCGAATCCTGTAATCAAGTTTTTGTTTCTCACTCCTTGTGGACGTTTCTTTTGACAATGGTAAACTTTACTTCTATATATCTACACGCATACTACATAAAAGTGTAGTCCCCCTTTACAAATTTAATACTTTAAAAATCATAGCATTTCTAGTTACATCCAGTCAACAACATTAAAAACATCTTCTCTCCGGCTTAAAACTATTTGTTTACACCAAAAATAATAAAGGCCTAAACATACAGTCCTTATCTTGCATATATTGCTTTTCTTGCCTTCAAAACATCTTTGATTCCTCTCCTTCCATATTGTCCACCAAATGCAAGCTGGGACCATCCTCCATCTCTCCACCTTCCTCATTGCATTACCACCCCTATTCCAGCTTCTTAGTACTTCTTTGATCCTTCTAGGTTTCACCCATTTGATCTTCCTCTTATGGATGAACATTTGCTACAACTGGTCTGGCCATTTACAATACAAAAAAAAGATGGTTATGGTCTCCACCTGTTCTTCATATAGATAACACCTAGAGCATAGATAGAAATTCCTCTTGAGATATCATGGCGTCTAAAGGGTATAAGGGTAAGCCGGACCATGAAACACGCGTCCGACGTAAAAAGGTATGAATTACATCGTAGTTGCTATATCCTTACCATTCTGTATTATTTTTTTTCTTTTTATGTTCGATCCATGTTCTTTTTTGTCGGCAGACTCAAGGTGGATGGGGTTGTTCTTCGTTTTCTTTTGAAGCTTTTGGCAAGTATAACTGTTTTGATAATAGCATAGCAGTATGCTTGGAATGTGAATGAGCTTATCAAAGAAAAGCTCATAAAATTTTAATGGATTAGGATTTACCCTAGATCAATATAAGTATTGTGGTCAGTGGGTGATAGACCTAAAAAATGAGCTTATCACTGTTATTTTTATCATGTTGTATGCTTGCGACTTTTGACTATGGTCCTTTGTCTTGAGCCGGGGGTCTATCGGAAACAGTCTCTCTACTTCTTCGGAGGTAGTGGTATGTACTGCGTATGTTCTACCCTCCCCAGACCCCAGTAAGTGGGAATATACTGGGTTGGGTTTGTTGTTGTTGTTGTTGTAGATTCTCATGAGTGAGAACTACTTCCTTTGCAAGGAGCCAAGTAAAGTAGTTCACTTTATAGGGCACTGTGGTCTTCCAGGTCATTCTCCATGGCCATCCTATCTATCGTGGCATTGCTGTTGTCAAATCTTTGTAGACAGATCTAACAGTGAAAACTCCTTCGCTATCTACCTTCCATATCAAGATGCCCCTTACTTCTGTTAAACTGATAATCTGAGGAATTGTCTCTTGGAGCTCAGCTATACTGGTCATCTCCCAATCATTAAGATTTCTCCTAAAATGTAGGTTCCAACCTTGAACTGTCCATAACTCTGTCAGAGGCGTCTTGAGTTTAACACAAACTGTATAGTTCCGGAAGGCTTGCCTCAGAGGCTCTTGGCCACACCATATATCCTTCCATAAAGCCACCTTCTTTTCGTTTCCTACTTCGCAACTTGATCTGCTGGAGACTTGTTGCCATAAGTTCCTGATGGATCTCCATACACTGCAATTGTATGGCTACCTCTGTCATCCATTTTGCAATCACCTCCTTCCATAGAGCTTTCTTCTGGGGATGCAAACTTCCATAACCACTTCATCACCAGGCTTTTGTTTTGGATGTTCAGATTCCTCATGCTCAATCCACCTCCTCTCTTGATTACAAGTAATTCCTCCCAATCCACCAAATGGAACTTATTCTTAACTTCACTTCCTTGCCATACTGTTTTACTTTATTTTTCTGGACATGTAAGACAGCCAAGCAAATCCTTTGGAATGACTATTAAAGGAGATTCAGGGAGAGGATTTTCGACATTCACCATCAAAAGAGAAGGCATTAAAAGGGGCACTAAAAACACTCAGCTATAGGATTACAATCCTTCTCACCAAAACAGTAGGTTCCACACCAACAAAACCTCCCATCTCAGAATCCACTCATCTCACACCAACTAAAGTGGAACTTATTCCCCAAGATAGAGTTGAATAAAGACCTAACATAACTAAATGAAGGTGAAACCCCGCAATACAAGAGTAAAAACCTTCTGTCTAAGAAGAAACGGAACACCGAATTAGGTAGGATGTAGATCGAGAACAACTGAACAATCATTTTGATGTCTTGTTATTGTGAAATTCATCATCAAGATGGATTGTCCTTACGTGGTCTGGGTACACATACTAATGCTAAGAGTGATTTTCCAAAAGGAGTACAGTGCGATAACAAATGATTTGTGATAAATAAAAAGTACCGTCGGATTTGTTTATTTTTGACAAGGTTACTTGCATATATATCCACAAAACAGACCTGCCACAACAAGTTACATATCTCCATAATTACAGAGGAGTATCAAGAAGATCTTCAATCCTATAGCAAAAACCTATATTGATCCTAAGGTGTCCATAAATGATTCTAGATCTTCCATATACACCTGTTTACACCAAAAATAAAATAAAACAAGACAGTCCATCTTCATTTTCGGAGTAAATTTGCACTTATCCTTAAAACATCTAAGGTTCCTTTCTCTCCACATTCTCCACCCAATGCAAGCAGGTATAATTCTCCATCTATGACTGAGAGGCTACCATAGCTATTCCAAATCTCCAGAACTTCTACAATTCTGCCTGTCATAATCCAAGTGAGACATTTCATATTGATGAATATTCTCCATAACTGACTAGTAATCCTGCAGTGTATGTTGTGATTGACTATCGCTGCTTCTTCTCCACAAAAAAAGCACCATGGACATAAATTGAAACCCTTTTTCATGAGGTTTTCCTGAGTCAGGCCCTATTTGTTTGCCTTTAATGGAGGTCTGAATCTGAATAGTACAGACTTCAGTCCATTTAGTGCATTTGTTTTTTTTTTTTAAAAGCCTCTTAAAATATCTTAAAACCTCTGAATCAATCAGACATGGAAGAGAGTCCGAATGACATTCAGACTCTTTTTAAACACAATTTATTTCCTCACAAATCTCAAACTTTATTATTTTTTTCTAAATATGTTGTTCTCCCACCCTCTCTTCACATTGCGCTCTCTCTATCTTCGCGTTTCTCTCTCTCTTTCTCTTCTGCTTCACATTATTTTCCTTCTCTTTCAGGTATGATTCACCAAAACTATTTATAAATATTTTTATTATCAATTTAAGCATGCATTATTTGCTGCTCAATATCCATGCTCTACTCAAGAAGATATAATTGGATCTTCAATTGAAATCATGTTTAATCTTCTTAATTCATCACATATAAAATAAAGGTGGAAAAGATGGGCATGTAGTTTGTTTTGCTTCACTTTAATTTTTGCAAGAATGCGCATAGATGTATATTGTTGTTTTGCTCATCGTGTAGGATAGAACATGTAAATGAATGAAATAACAAACATTAGAATTCATTTAAGATTAGAAGTGGAACACTTTAATTTGTTCTTTTGCTACTTTGTACAGTCCTATTAGCACATCCTTTGTTGCCGTTATAATATGTATTATTATTTTAACTTCTCAGTCTTATGAACCGGGGGTCTATCGGAAATATCCTACTTGTAGAGTTTCATACTACTCCGTCAAGAGACACTAATTGAATTGATAATTTCGGGATGAAACTGGAAGTGGTTGTATGATATAATATAATATTTTATTATTTTTTTAATTTTAAATTGCATATTTATTACAAATAAATAAATTATGTATATTTAGATGTTAAAAAAACTAATCTTAATCATCCAGTATTCAGATCTAGAAACAACATCTTAATCATTCAGACATCCATTCAGATTCAGACGTCTTAACCTTAAAAAAACAAATGCACCCTCAGAATTGTCTTCTTAGCTAGTAGCCGGACAAAAACATGACACTTCATGAGGGATCTTTACTTTCCATATCAATTTCCAGGTTAGTCAATCTAAATTGCTGAAAATACTAAAATCCTTAAATGCCTCCTTTTAAAAAAAAAATTCCTTCATTGTGATTCTACCAGATTAGACAGTCTTCAGCATCAGATGGTCCTTTTAATTGCTCCAAGGTCTTGTAGAATCTGCCAATCTCTCAATCTCCCAGTCATTTAGAAGTCTTGTAAAACTCAAATTTCACTCCTGATACCTCTGCTACTGTAGCATTTTGCTACTAGTTGAGGATGTAAATATATGATGAAATAAG
Source organism: Capsicum annuum (assembly GCF_002878395.1). Classification (NCBI taxonomy): domain Eukaryota; kingdom Viridiplantae; phylum Streptophyta; class Magnoliopsida; order Solanales; family Solanaceae; genus Capsicum; species Capsicum annuum. Next base: position 114,055,011 of record NC_061113.1, on the reverse strand, counting down.
AGTTGCAAGGTACCTTGTCTTATCCAATTATCTTCCCAAAGAATATCTCCATTTCAATTACTGCCTTTATAGACTGTAATTTCGTATGATTCTTGGCCATTGATTTCCAATAGCTCTCCACAAACTAATTCCGTAAGTATTTGTTTTAGGTTAGGTTGTCAAGTTGCTTTCCATTTCACACTACAAACTTATCAACTTTTTCCAGAAGGATTAAAAGGATTGTTCATCGGAAGCAAATCTCCAAAGCCATTTCAGCATGATGCTTTGATTCTGGGTTTTTGACTCCTTACTCCCAAGACCCCTGCCTTTTTACTCCTTAAAGCCTCCCATTTGACCAGATGAATCTTCTTTGTGTTACTACTGCCTTGCCAAAGGAAGTTCCATATTAAGGCATCCAGCCTCTCAACAACACTCTTAGGGATGGAAAAAAGGACGTTGTGTATGCAGGCATGACATTATGTACGCTATTGATAATGTTATCTCCCCCCTAATGATAGATATTGTCTCTTCCAATTCATTAGCCTTCTTTCACACTTATCCACCACCCCATCATTCCATATTCCTATGGATATGGTTTTGAAGCCCTAAAGAGCATTCTCTAGTAGAATGTTGCAATTCCCCAGTTCTCCGACCAAGGATCTCAGCCAAGGAAGGTAAATTGGTTAACTTATTTATCCGATATAAGAAGCTTTTGTTATAGTTTATGCATCGGAAACAGCCTCTCTACTTCTTCGGAGGTAGCGGTATGGACTGAGTACATTTTACCCTCCCCAGACCCTACTTTGTGGGAATACACTGGGTTTGTTGTTGTTGTTGTTATAGTTTATGCGTAAACTCATTTTTCTTTTCAAGGTAAACCTTTTCAACAACAGAAGTCAACCTAGAGTGTATCATCCGGAAACTTTTGGCCGGAAATCACAGTCAAGTCAAGATGGAAGATGATGTGACTTATTTTTCCGTTGGTTTCAAATCGTATAATATCACCAGAAAAAGAGTCTCTTACAGTCAGAAGACAATGGAATGGCTATGCTTTGCACTGAAGGAAGCTTCCAAAGTGAAAGGGAATTCTGTACGAAGATAGAAGCATCAAGAATACTCCTCTGAGTTCTTTTGCTAAAGAAATTTCAACAGACTTGGACGTTATATAAGTATTGTAAGCATGTAAAACAAAAGAAGATCTGTCATTATTATTCCTGAACTTACATTTAATACAGGGCGGTAGGAATAGCTTACAAAATTGCAAAGTTCATTAATGGCACAGCTGTAAAGCCTTTTACAATACTCTCTAGAAAGAGAGAGGTAGGACTGTTCTACTCAGAAACCGCCAGAAGAAACAAATGGACTACAAGAGAAGATGGAAAAAGCCACAGTACAGGAAAGAGGTGGAATCATCTGTATCTCTGAAGGGGTCAGCTCTTCACAAAATGAGCTTTTTTCGAGAAGCGTCGTTGACAGCCTCCTTGGAGGAGTAGCAGATACCCCTACCCTATCAGATTGTAGGCACTGGGTCAGCAGCACATGGAAATGCGTCCACGAAGCGAACATTTATAGGATGGGGAAGAATCAATTTCTCTTCGAGTTACCATCAAAAACAACTGCTAAATACATCTTGAGAGGCAACTGGAGTTGGAAACTCCACAGACTCCGACTACAATGGTGGTCGCCAACAGTGGAATCAACCCCTTGCTCTGCAGCAATTGAACAAGTCTGGATTAGATTGGTCGGACTCCCTTTGCATTTAGGGTCACCAAATGTATTCAAAGAAGTAGGAGATTACTGTAGAGGATGGATAAGAACGGAGGAGGAGACCCAACTAAGGAATCACCTCAAATGGGGAAGAATTCTGGTGAGAGGAAACGCAGACACAATTCCGAAGACTATCAACATTGAACATAAAGGGATCAATTTCTCGATCCAAATCTGGTGTGAATTAACGGCCAGATTCTCTCCCTGTGAAGGAAGCAGGGAAAGAACTTCGGACCATCGATTAATAATGGGTTCTAGCTCTACAGAGGGTGGGGCTCGAGAGGATAGCATCCTGACAGGGCACGTGGGTATTTTTCAAATAAACCCTAATAGTCAAACACGTGACTGGACACATGTGAAGGCCTCCCCAACTAAAAGGCCACCAGCTTCTAAGCCTTTAGGCCCAGATTTCCTATCACAACAACTTATGATGGAAAATACACCTGCAATCCACTTTTTAAAGCCCAGTTCTGATCCATTTTTAGAAGAAGTAAACGCTATCTCTCAATAAACTGCCTCTCAAACATTACATAGCAGGGAGAAGCTCACTCCACTACTCCATCCATGGCGAAAGGAAATTCATCTCCAGTCACACAAAAAGGCAACGAAGAAGGTTGTGAATTCAAGTACGACAAAGAAGACACCTTCGAAACAAATCTACTCTTTCTGAACCACTAGCCCCGGATGACATGGAACTCTCCATTGTTAGAGAAACACTTGTTGAAGATGTTGTCCCCATTAGCATCCATACTGAAGAACCTGAGCAGGATCCAGATTTTGACATTCTAATCTGGATTCACCAAAACATCATCAAAATTGGCAAGCAATTTGGAATTGATTTTCAGGGCTTTGAGGAGGAGGCTCAGCATTTACTCATGAAGATTGATCAAAAAAAGCAATCATAGCGAAGAACAACAAGATGTTGGAGCTCACGCCAAAGGTAAAAGGTGCTAAGGAACTGAAATGTCTTGATTTTGGCCATTAATTCAAAAAGCTATGGCACCAGGAGTAGGGGGATACCACATCAATATTGATCAATGAAAGTTAATTTCATGGAATGTTAGAGGATTGAATGGTGAAAGAAGAGGAGAATTATCGAGAGAACACTATTTCCCGAAAACCAAAGTTGAAGGAGATATCAGTGGTTTAGTTAGAGACCTTTGGGCCAACAGATGGGTTGATCACATCCAATTGGAGGCCAGTGGTACCAGAGGAGGAATTCTTCTAATGTGGGATAAAAGAATTTGGGATGGAGAGTGCAGTAGTCTGGTCAATAAGGTTGTCACTCCATCACATGTAAATTCATAGGCAAGATGCAGGATCTCACTTGGCACTTAACAGGAGTATATGCACCTAATGATAGAAAAACTAGAGAGGAAGTAGAAGTTGGAGCTGCCAGAGGTCAATTCTCAGGTCCATGGGTATTATGTGGAGATTTCAACACAATTAGATTCCCCTCAGAAAAGAAAAATAGCAATAGAATCAACAAATCAATGACCGATTTTTCTGATTTCATTCAAGATATGGGCTTGCTAGAGTTGCAACTAACAGGTGGGAAATTTACTTGGAAAAAAAGTGACAGACACGATGTTGCTGCAAGGTTGGATAGATTTTTGATCTCTGATGAGAGGGATGAAAGATTCAGGAATATCAAACAATTAATTCCTGATAGAGTGACCTTTGACCACACACTTCTATTACTACAGTGCAGCAATCGGGAACCATCCAAATCATATTTCAAATTCGAAAATTGGTGGTTGCAAATGGAAGGGTTTAAAGAAAGAGTTGAGGATTGGTGGGACTCTTTCAATTGTGTTGGCAGACCTGACTTCGGTTTGGCTAACAAGTTGAAAGCTTTGAAAGCCAAACTTAGAGAGTGGAGCAAAACATTACAAGGAAACTTAGAGATGCAGAAGTTTAACACGCTAAGTCAATTATCAAAACTTGAAAAAATCCAAGATGTCATGAATTTAACATAGGAAGAAATAAGAAACAAAATCGCCTTAACCATGGGCTTTGAGGAGATAGCAAAAATGGAGATAGCTTGGAGACAGAGATCAATAGCATTATGGTTGAAACAAAGTGCCAACAACACCAAGTTCTTTCATAAAACAGCTAACGCACACAGAAAATTCAACAATATTGACTTGTTAGAAATTGATGGTGAACTCATAAGGTTCCTGCTGATATAAAAAAGGAGATCATCTCTTTTTATCTGAACCTTTATTCAGAGACAGAAAACTGGAGACCCCACTATAACATGAGAATTTGTCCTACTATCTCTACTATCTCTTCAGAAGATAATTTGATGCTGCAGAGTTCGTTTGAAGCACAAGAACTATGGGCCAGTGTTGTGTCGCGGACAAAGCACCTAGCCCAGATGGTTTCTCAATGACCTTTTTCAAAGATTGTTGGGATGTAGTGAACACTGAAGTCATCGCCACTATTCAAAACTTCCATGAATGAGGCATATTTAAGAGAAACCTCAATGTTGTACATAGCCTTGATGATTCCCAAGAAGATGGGAGCCAAAGAATTGAAAGATTTCAGGCCTATTAGTCTTATAAGCAGTATTTACAAAATAATCTCAAAGTTGTTGACTGAGAGACTCAAAAAAGTGATGCACAAGTTGGGGGATGATAAACAAATGGCCTTTATAAAGGGGAGACAAATCATGGATGTCATTCTTATAGCCAATGAATGTGTTGATTCAAGAATGTAAGACAAAGAACCTGGTATCCTTAGCTAGATATACAAATGGTTTTTGACCACCTAAACTAGAATTTCCTACTCAGAACTTTAATGACAATGGGTTTTGGAGAAAAATGGGCCAGCTGGATCCAATACTACATCAACACCATCAAGTTATCAATCCTAGTCAACGGCTCACCTGCTAGATTCTTTTCTTCTCAAAGAGGACTAAGACAAAGGGATCCACTATCCCCTTTTTTGTTCATCATTGCCATGGAGAGTTTAAACGATATGATGAAAACTATTCAATCAAACAGCTGGATAACAGGTTTTAGAGTAGACTCAAGGGCTGCCAATAACCTTGAAGTCACTCATTTACATACGCTAATGATACATTAGTTTTCTGCGGAGCTGACAGAGGTCAAATAAGATTTTTTAGAGTGATTTTCATTCTTCTTGAGGTTATATTTGGGCTTCACATTAACTGGAACAAGAGCTTCTTATATCCCATTAATGAGGTTTCCTGACATTCACAACTTGGCTAACATTTTGGGAGGCAGGACAGGCGAGCTTCCAACTATATACCTTGGAATGCCTCTTGGTGCCAAAGGCAATTCCAAAGATATATGAAAGGGCTAGAGAAGTATGAGAAAAAGTTGGTTAACTGGAAGGGTCAATACTTATCGTTGGGTCAGCATTACCAACTTATATGATGTCTATTTTCGTGTTCCAACAAATATGGTGGACAGAATAGATGCTCTTGGAAGGAACTTCCTTTGGCAAGGCAACTGTGATACCAACAATATACATTTGGTCAAATGAAAGTCGGTGATAATCAGTAAGAAAATTGGTGATATGGGAATCAAGAACCTGACAGCTCAGAATCATTGTCTTTTGATGAAATGGTTATGGAGGTTCGCCTCAAATGAATAATCTCTCTGGAAAAAGGCAATCACTTAAAAGTATGATATGGATGGGGAATGGACCACCAAGGCAGTCACTACACCTTACAGAGTAAGTTTATAGAGGTTAATCAGAAATCTGGGGGCGAAATTCATGAGTCAGTGTGGTCATCAAGTGGGTAACGGCTTGAAAACATCTTTCTGGACCAACGTCCACTAAAACAACTTTTCCCCCTTTTATCTTCAATCTAAACCAACAAGAAGATGCCACATTAGGAGAAGTCTGGGATGCGCATAGCTGGAACCTGAACTTCAGAAGGCAACTTAATGATTGGGAGATAGATAACTTGGCAGAATTCTATGACACCCTCAACCTTTTTCAAGGGTCCCTCCTCTCGGGAAGACACTCTTACATGGCAAGTGGATAAACAAGGGAGATTTTCAATTAGGTCAGCTTCCAGGGAATTTAATTATCCTAACAACCAGAATAGTTGTTGGCCTTGGAAACTAATTTGGAAAGTTAAAATTCCTCACAGAGTGGCTTGTTTCTCTTGGCTCATGCCTAGGAAAGCGATTCTGACTCATGAAGACTCATGAAGTACTTAAGAAAAGGGACTTCCACCTATGCTCTAAATGTTATATGTGCGGAGAAGAATCAGAGATAATCAACCATCTTTTTTTACACTGCAAGTTGCAGTTAACTGTACAGCTCTAGAGGATTTTCCTTAATTTAAAAGGAATCATGTGAGTTATGCCTAGAGATACAGTTGAAGTGTTGGAATGCTGGAACAAATATAGCACTCACTCAGAACATAAAGAAAGATGGAAGATTGTCCCTGTTTGCATCTGGTGAACAGTTTGGAAAGAGAGAAATCAAAGGTGTTCTGAAGACAATTATAGCTCTACGCAGAAACTGAAGATGAAGTGTCTGGCCCTTTTCCATTTTTGGTGTAAACATGAATACATGGAAGATGCAGAATCTTTTGTTGATGTTATAGGATCTCTGTAAGTAGGTTATAGCTTAGTAAATCTTCCTTTATTCCATTATAAGTATGAAAGACTGCAGTTTTTATGCAGCAAATAGTTATACAAAAAATGTTACCTTCTCAAAAAAAGAAAAAAAATTATGCGTAAATCTGAGATTGCTTCAAAGGGGACAAAGATCAACCTAAGTATCTTTAGTTGCTCCCTGCCAACATCGCAAGAGACCAATGTATCATCAACACACCGAGATGTGTATCTCCATGTCTGCCCCACTCGGTTTGACTTTTTAAACCTCTTAATTCACATATTTTCTTGAGCAGTTTTTAACATGTCACTCAGGCCCTCCATAGCAATGATAAATAGGAAACCCCTATCTTAAACCTCTTTTGTAATTGAAAAAAAAATATGGGAGAGCCATTGATGAGGATAGAGAGCTTCACATAACAAATGCAGAATTTTATTCACCTGATCCATCTGGAACCAAAGCCCCTCTTAGTCAGGATTTTCAATAGAAAATTCCAATTACGGTGATCATAGGCCTTCCGTATATCCAGCTTGAATAGGATACTTCGTCTCACTACTCCTTGGTCTTGAATCCACACACTCATTTGCCATAAGAATAAGAATCTATAATCTGTCTTCCATTGATGAAAGCAAGTTGTTGGTCGTCCAACAATTTGTGCATAACCTTCTCAAGTCTTTCCATCAACACTTTGAAGATGATTTTGTACACATCTACCAAGGTAATAGGTCTGAAATTTGTCAGCTCCCTGGTTCCACCTTCTTTGGGATCAAAGCCACATAAGTGGCACTAAAACTTTTCTCAAAAGAACATCTGCCATGGAAGTTCTTGACTGTAGCACCCACATCATCACCTCCCAACATTGCGCATGAAAAGCCACGGTGTAACCATCACGTCCAGGAACCTGGTCTCTGAACATCACCTCCCAGCATTGCGCATGAAAAGCCACAGTGTAACCATCGCGTCCAGGAACCTGGTCTCTGAACATAGTTTAGTAAAGCTCCAAATTTCTTGATTTTCAAACTACCCTTGTAGTATCTGATTCTCTTCCTCAGAGATTATGTGTCCATCGTAAATACTGACGGTTGGTCTCCAGGTTTCAGTTTCTATAGAGTATCTGATAGACGTCAATAATTTCCTTCATTCATGGTTCTTGACAATTTCTCCATCAACATTCAGTTCATCAATATTATAAAATCCTCTGTATATAATAGTAGTTTTGTAGACTTTATCCAAAAAAAAATACTCCCTCCATTCCATTTTATGTATCATCATTTCCTAATTTAGTAACTATTTAAAGACAATTCAACTTTTACCCTTATTGGTCCCACTTAATTAAAAAAAAAGATAGTAGAACATTTTTTGATAAAGGACAATTTGGTAAACATTATCAAGTCTTCCCTTATTTCTTAAACTCCGTGCCCGGTCAAATGCCAACACATAAAATAGGACAGAGGGAGTAGTAGTTTTGTGGAAGAACTTCAGAGTTCTTGCCCCCCCCCCCCCCCCCCACCCCCAAACCAAAGAATCCTTGACCTTGCGACCGTTCACCGGATGGATTGCGAAGTAAATACATCAGCTCAGATGCGGCTATTCCTCCGCGGCGATATGGACTCAACCCGCTCCTATCGGGAAACCTCCTCATGCTTCGCAATGTCCTCAAATTCTACTAATAAAGCAGCTTTTGACTAGGTCTCTTTTTCACTCAAGGCCATTTGTTCATGAATTTCTTCTAATTCTACAAGTTGGTTAAGGATGGGTTGTTTTTGTAGAACAAGATTTGTACACACCGGTCTTGCATCCACACCTTGGACAATTTCATTTATTTCCCAGTCATGGAGTAGCCTTCTGAAAGAGAGATTCCACCCATGTGCAAACCAACTCCTCGCTTTGTTAAGAGCCAATTTCTAGGACCTACTAATACCTCAACCGCACATTCTGAATTCGGACTTTTGTGAATCCTGGAACCATGAGTGTTCGAGATTGTTGCATACAATTAGTTAGCTTTGAGGCCACAAAAAGATTAGACAACCACTTTGCTACGGTTCCACGTGGTCCAAACCCAATGTTGTGTTAGGTAAGGAAGTTGGACGATAATAGCTGCTCTGCATCCCAAAACATATTGGCCTCCTAGATGGGCAACACTAAGTAATCCAAGTCAACCCACATAAATGGCTAACAATAGATATTTCTTATTTGTTAAACATACCTAGTATGATCCCACCAGTGGGATCTGGAGAGGGTAGTGTGTACGCGACCTTACCCCTACCCTATGGGGGTAGAGAGGTTGTTTATGATAGAACCTCGGCTAAAGGTACTAAATACAACTCCTCCATGAATGACCAAAATGAAGGTTGTTGCATAAATGAAATGATCTCTGGGAAACAGTTAAAAGATTGAAATGCAGGAGGATCCATACGAATTCTACTTCCATTACTCCTGCATATAGCAGTAAGTTATTTGCGCTATGGTCTTCATAAGGCAGGCTAGGAAAGTTCACTAAGCCAACAATCAGGCGAAGAATTTATGTATAATGATTGATTCCACATCTTTTCTTCCACACCACAGGAAAAGTACTTCTAGGCTTTCCAGGAATTGGAATTATTAAATCTCGTTATCGCGGAATTGAATCCTACACATAATAGATTTCTGAATGCTAAAAAACTTCAGGTTCATTTTATTTACGATGTAAAAATGCTCAAAAAATTCATTCATTATTATCCCTCAGCCACTGTGGGATACTTAACCCCCCACCATAACAAAGGACTGAACATTTAGATCGTGGACAGCATAACATGGTGTCCTGCATTGGATAAACTAAGAACTGAGTTGAGCCTCACACTGATACTATCACATGATCAAAAATCGGGTCATGGTCCTAACTCAACCACCACAAAAGCTAGCTAGCTCATGAAGTAAGAATTTCCCTAAACCATATAAGAAAAGATAATGGCCTCATTCTCTCAAACAACAACACTTAACAACCTACTGATATCTTTTAAGTTTTTAACAGTTTTCCCTGGAAGACATCATTCAGTTTAAATTAAATTTCAGCAATTAATTCAATATGAACATTGACTTTCTGACAGCCTTTCTACTTCTCCTGAAGTAGTGGTATGGACTGCGTACATCTTACCATCTTACCCCCAGACCCCACTATGTGGAAATACACTGGGTTTGTTGTTGTTGTTGTAATTCAATATGAACATTGGTTTTTTAACATAAGAATATGCACATGCATTGACTTTGACAGACTTTCTACTATTGATAATGAATAATGACACAACTACTAATATTAATATATCTACTCTTGGCAATTAACAATATACTGAAAATCCAGAGACACTCGTCAAATCTCCATAAATAAGAACATTCAGAGAAAATCAAAGTAGAAGCAGTCTTCACATGTATTCCACATTACTATCATCAGCTTCCCTTTTTCGAGGAACATAATTAAGAAGTTTAAACTAAGAAATATGGTTACTTGATAAACTAATACTACCGTGTTTCTTAATATCAAGAAGGTAGGGGAAGATAACGAATATCAAACTGGAAGAAAAGAAATAAAGAATTCAAAATGGAACTATGGAAGGCAGAGAAAAGAAACAGTAGGTACAAAGATGAACTTTGTGCATGATTCTCATCGTCTATGAGATAAACCAAAATCAGAACAAGATAAAAGATTAATATTCTAAAATAAAATAAAAAAGATCAATTTCAATTAATAAATAAAAAAAGGTAATTCACTTTTCTTATAAAGAAGCAGGAATCAAATGAAACCAATCGGACACGCCTCACAAATTAAATTTTTGTTTCACCTCAGGCCAGCCCAAACGGGTTTGATACAGAAGGCAATCATATGACAGATACTGACACCAAAAGCTGTGGATTAAAACCTGATTGCTGCTGCAAAGATGCAGATGAGGCAAAGTTGTTAATACCAACTGCTTGGGCCCCAACTCCAAGTCCAAGTTGAGGAGAGACAGAGGAGCTTTGAGAATTGAACTGAAACAATAAAATCAGGTAAGAGCACATAATAAGACCAAGTGTCCAGCATAAAAGTATGGAGGAAACCAATGCAACCAGAAATAAAATGTGATAAGCCCAAAGACAGCAGCAGATTCTCGAGTTGGTATATCAATCACTATTTCCCTTTAATTCTCAAAAGAAATCACTATATTTCCTCTTTTTGGTTAAATGGATTGTCTCCTCTTCTAGGCTACCAGACTAGAAAATTCTTATGGTATTAAAACAATGCAACAACGTTGATATTCTCAGCTGATGTAAAACCTACGGAATGCAATCTAAAAGACTCCTATTGATGTATACCAGGCGTTTAACAGTAACAGCACTTCTGTCTTCTACGTAGAAGATTTGTTGTCATATATTAACAAGTCCACTGGATCAAAAAGCAATATTTACGCCACAATTGTATTCACTTAATGGAGGTCTGAATCTGGATGGTTCAGACCTTAAACCACTAAACCACTAAGTGCATTTGTTTTTATTTAGATTTAACCACTTCAGAAGGTTTGAATGCATCAGAATCATTAAAATTCTGAATGCAGTCTTAATATTATTAGGAAGGTTCGTTGGTGAAAACTCATCTTTGAAATCTTTAAATAACCTCCACAACCACCCTCAGTCACCACACCACTGTATAACTGACATCATAAGCCACAACCACTGCCAATCAGCTACCAGTACCAACAACCTCCACCACCATCACTGCCAACCACCACTACCGTTTTCCACTACTGATCACTACCATACCAACCACCTCCACCATTACAATTATCACTACTATCAACTACCATCACCATCACTACTAGCCACTACCACCGACCATCACCACCAACCACCTCCACCACAACCACCAATACCATTGTCAACCACCATTCGACCATACAACTATCACCTTACAGTATAATAAATTAATAATTTTAGATATAATGTATAAATTATTTTATTTGTATTTTACATTTATTATTGTTTGACAAAACTAAATTATAAGCATTTAGATATTGAGAAAATAACAGTCTTAGTCATTCAGTATTCAAATCCAAACATAGCATCTTACTAATATGCATTCAGATATGGATGTCGTTATCTTAATAAAAACTAATGGCCCTTCCACAAAGGAAAAGTCCACAAGAAAAACAAGGAGTCGACAACAGAGTAGGTGCATAGATAAAAAGGGTGTGCTAGAAGTTTAAGAAAAATATAGCATTGAAGTAACAAAATATCATATAGCGAAGGGACACAAGGTAATTCAACTAACTCAAAAGAAACAAATAGCATGCACAGACATTAAACAACACCTGTGGCAAAAGTGGATTCGGTTGCTGGGACGAGAACTGCTTAAGATTTCCTCCACTAAATGGAGGTACACCATGAAGATTACTCTGACCTTGCTGCTGTACTTGCTGAAATCGTTCCAAAAACTTCTCCCTCTGGTCAGGTGCAATTTCAGTTCTTCCACGGAATTGGCCCTGAAAGCCCAAGAAACACATTGAAATGGAACTATACCTGTTGAAGCAGTTGAATACATAATAGTCTAGGGAAAAAGGATAGAAACCTAAAGAAAAGATTAAATTGCAGTAACAGCACACACCCTAAAGTATGTTATGAAATAAAAAAGAAACAAAAACTTTAAACACACTTGAGATCATCCCATGACATATCGTTAGAATTCTTAAAGCAGTCAATATATTGAGTCAGATTTTCGTCGTGGCAGCATCCTGCATCAACTTAGGCAAAAAGATTTTATTTCAACAAGGATGAGGTGCTCATAGTTTCAAAATATAACACAGTACAATTGCATAGGAACAAAGAAACAAAATTAAAGCATTTTTCAACGGGTAAAGCAGATAGCAAGATCAAGAATAGCTTTTGAGGATATTTCAGCATTTAGTGACAAATTTGATAGGCTACAACAACAACAACAACAACAAACCCAGTGTATTCCCACTTAGTGGGGTCTGGGAGGGGTAAGATGTACGCAGTCCATACCTCTACCTCTGATGAAGTAGAAAGGCTGTTTCCGAAAGACCCCCGGCTCAAGTCACGAGATATCACACAAACACATAGTACAGCACAGAAGCAGATGACATAACATAGATACGGCACCCATAAGGAATATAAAACAGAGTACAGCAGGAATGCAGGAGTACAAATTTGATAGGCTAATTACTTTTATTTTGAACTTTTTGCATTTGATAGGTACAAATTTAATTGGTGATCTTGGAAAACATACCGCTTCATTTTGATTCTGAAAGGAACTGCCAGGCCTCCATTGCATACCAGGACCAACAGAAGGAGAGAAAACTCTACCAGTCATGGTCGTAGCATCACTGAGATTTGCCCCATCAGCAACACCATTTCCATCTGTAGCCTTAGCTGCTTGTGACATCATCATTCTGTTAGCCAGAGGGGATACCAAAGGCTGTCCCATGCCGCTACTTCCAAGCCTCTCCTCCGAAACTAAGATATTTCTCTTTGCGACTTCAGAAGCAGAAGGAATAGCTCCAAGACCTCCATTACCAGTAACTGAACCAGCAGAACCAAGTGCAACACTAGCCATGGATTGGTTAGATAGAGCACCTCTACTAACACCCCTTAAAGCAGTATCGCTAAGGGCCGGGGAAGGTTTTCGGCCTGGGAAACTTGTCAAATCGTCTTCTTTTATTGCATTTGACATGCTAGTTGGAGACAAAGCAGCAGCAGCAGCAGCACCTGCATGTTCCAAGAAACCACATCCAGAAGTTAAGCAGACAAATAAAGAAACTAGTTGATGTATAAGAGAAGCTTTCAGGTTGAAGCATGGTCCGTACCCTGGGTTGCATGACACCCAGCAGGCGTTGTTGGAGCAGTAGTAGAAACTGCACTACTTTTAGGAGGTGGGGTCCTAACAACTGTTTCAGAGCTACTATCCTGTGATGCTGCTTCATCAGCCAGATCCTCAATACTAGCAGCTTGATGTGCTGAAGATGTTACAGCCACCTGGAAAGCAAACCATCCATTAGTTCTCTACGTTGATAATGTAATGTGAGCAAGGAAACCCTGTAAACTTGGAAGAACGGGTCTCCACCTTTACTGTCTGCCAATGAAACAAGAAAAAAAATTGCATTGCGTTAACATCAGAAATGTTGGAAAAGGTAATAATATAATAGTGTTTTCAGAGACACAATTCAACAGTTGTGTCAAAGAGCTATGGTGGGCAAGGGAAAAAAGGGTGAGAGATCCTAGGGGAAATATTTGTTTGCTGGGGTTTTCGAAAGTCAGTTTGAGGAATCGGCATCATAAGAACTAATATACACATGCTACACCTCCTCGCAAAGCTTTGAGAAGTACAAGACTAAGTTGCTATCACTCTTCACTTTCAGAGTCACACCCTCACACCCTGGATGTGAGTATGGGATCCGAACAGGCTCTGGTCAACCAATTTTTGGTACTTTGACCAAAATCGACGAAGAAATCTGGACAAGTAGAATACCTTGTATATAGAAATCTCTATCTCGGTCCTTTTTCTTATATCTCCTTCGGAGAATTCTCTATTTGATCAATATTTTCTCCTCGAAATACCTTAGTTTTCAAAGATGGGAGGGACAAGGTTTGCATTAATATGAGAAAGGTGAATAATGGTCTCTTTGAAGACAATTTAACAGTTGCGTCTCTGAGAAATAAAGGAGAAAATGTTATTGAATTGTGTTGTTTCTAAATTATTACATTGAGATCTCATTTATAGACGCTACATTAGACAATTTAACAATTGCGTCTGTGAGAAATAAAGGAGAAAATGTTATTGAATTGTGTTGTTTCTAAATTATTACATTGAGATCCCATTTATAGACACTGCATTAGACTCCTTTTCCAACTAGGATACTAACATTACGATCCTTTTCCAAGTAAGACGCTGTATACAATTCTTATTCCTACTCATATTCTACCAGCATCAAAGAGCTTTGTGAGAAATGGAAAGAGGACTAGAGATCCTACAGCTAAAATATTTGTGTATTTGGGGTTTTGAATGGTCAGTTTCAGAGTGGCATCATAAAAACCAATATGCACATGCTATATATTACCTCCTAACAAAACCTTGAGAAGTAGACGTCCCTACCTGCAGGGAAATTTGTCTCTTAATACATTCCCATATTTAAAACATACCAATATTTTCCATTTGTACTAGCTTTGGTGGACGATTACCTGGTACATGTTGATGGGAAGTGGCAGGTATATATATAATATCATGTGTGTGTATCAATTTTCCAGAAAAATATGAGTTTTTTACTTTAGGTTTCAGTGTCTTCAACAATTAACCGTAGAACACACATCTTCATAACATAAAAATATGTTAGTTCAGCTTAATACTGTTTGAGGAATAAACAAAGTTACCAATTTAAAAAAAAAAAAAAAAAAAAAGATGACAAAAAGGCGCTATATTTCCTTGAAACATTTGTGTTCTCAAAAGTACAAAAGGGAAAAGTATTTGTTGTTAAGAGTTGAGAGTGTACTCAACCATAAATGGTAAGATGCAGGATACATACCATTCTCTTTATTAAGGTAATAGAATGCATATCATTAACTACAATAGTGTAAAACAAGATAAGAGGGCAGATATCTTCCGTACTTACGTGAAGAGAATATCTGTCTTTAGGCTACAGTTCTTCTTCAACCATGACTGGTTGGAAGGATATCATCACAATATTTAAAAGAGGACAAAGGAGTTGCTTCTTTGAAAATGCATGCTACCCTACTTAGGGTACAAAAAATAATAATATTAAAAATCACATAATTTAGAGATCGTGGGTTTTTATGATACACTAGAAAAGAAACCAAAACTAAAGATCAACCCAGCAGAAGGAGATGAAGATCATGTGGAGACACTAGAGAGAGAATGTCGACCATTTCACACTACATTGTAAAGCTGTTACACAGTTCCGTAAAGTATTGAGCTGATTAGGCATACAGTGGACAATGTAAATGTCAGGAACATAGAACATGCTAAACAGCTGGCCACTAGAAGGAGGAGAGGAAACGCAGGACATGGAATGTAGATATATCAGCTCTCATATGGATTCATTGGGAACTTTTGATTTTTAGTTAATTTAATACATAAGCTGCTCAAACTCAGGTGCGGGTATCCAATATAGGTGTGGGTATGATGTGGGTGTAGATCCTTCAGGATCTGAATTATAAAATTCGCGGGTGCAGATCTAAGTATGCGTACTGGCGCTTGTGCCCGGCTAAAAATAATTCAAATATTTAAAATAGAGTTACAAAATATACCTAAATTATGGTGGGCTATTTGGAAGGAAAAGAATGCACGAATCTTTCAGAGCAAATCCGAATCTGCAATCATTATTAAGTACAAATGCATCTCCTAATATATTTTGGTGTAACGTGGCTATGGCAAATGATATAGAGGTCATGATAAGACTTCTTGAGTTTGCACATTCAACAATGATATTGAGCTGAAGATACCTGCAAAGTACCTTCTGGTTGCATACTTTATAGTACAAATATCTTTTAATGATAAAAAAGCACATGTCTAAATTATGATTTCACCTATCATTTGTTTTGATTTTAAGAAGGCGAAATGGTCTATTGGACCCTTTTACTTGTATGAGTTTGTATTCTGGACCCTCCTACTCAACCTTTTGTCAATTGAATCCCTAGACTCAACAAAACTCAATATTTTAAATCCATCTTATCATTTACTGAGCCTATGCGGCATTAAAATGGCTGAGTTGGATATGTCGCGTGTAGTCACTCGTGTAGGAGCAAGTGAAACAACATATTTATATTAAAATAATATTAAAATTATAAAAAAAAATTAAAGAAAAAAAAATACGAAACTCCCGCCCCCCTCAACCCACCAACCACCTCTCCACCACCCCCCCCCCCCCCCCCCCCCACCTTTTTCTTCCCCGTACCCTACTGTTCATATTCTTCACCCCACCGCACCCAACTCTCTCTCCCTTTCTCCACAGTAACAATGACTGGGAAAAAAAAAACACAAAATTAGTTTGTTTTCGATAATCCAAACACCCTTTCTGTTTCTCTATTCCTTTTCTCCATCACTTTAAAGCAAAAAACTCACTGATTTTTTTTTCAATAAAAAAAGTTTAACATTCCTTTCACGATTGAAAAACATTAAAGACATCGGCATTCAAACTAACTCATCCATGGCCAACAACAACAACATACCCAGTTTATTCCCACATAGTGGGGTCTGGGGAGGGTAGAGTGTACGCAAACCATACTACTACCTCAGGTGAAATAGAGAGGTTGTTTCCGATAGACCCCCGGCTTAGAACTGATAACAGTATAACAAGCACAAAAGCTAAGTGCTAACTCATCCATGGCCATTGGTTAATTTTTCTTTTTGTCTTTGTCAGACTTGTGATTTTTGTCTTTATGACTAAATTTTGAAACAAAATTTCATGACAAAGTACCTGGTCAACTGTGTTGTAAGAGGCGCTCGCCACGTCGCCAATGGCAAATGGCGAGGCGAGGCCTGGTCGCCTCTTCAGGTCATGGCGTTGCGAAAATCAAAAGGCATCGCCTTTGCGAGAAAGGCGACATGGCGAGGCGAGGCAGCGAAGCGACAATGGCGTCGCCTTTTAATTATTTTTTTTTAAATTAGGATTTTCGGTATATAAACTAATTTTAGGGTTTATTTACACATTTTTGCTCTACCAACTTGCTCAGTGATGACTGCGGCTGCTACCATCCATCTCACAAATTTGATTCTGGCGACCGGCGACTACTCCAGCGACATACACTGGCGACTTCAGTAAGCAGTGAGCCAGTGAACTATTGATTTCTATTTTTTTTTCTTCCTTCTTCTTCTTCTTAATCCAGCAATTAGGCTTGTACTTTGGTGCTTTTTTTTTCTTCCTTATTTCTCTTCTTCTTCTATTTTCCTTCCACTGTATTCTGTAACAGTGAACTTGTCTTAATGATTTAAACACTGTTACTGTAACAGTAAGCTTGTGCCTTGTAGTCTTATTATGTAATTTCTTTTTTAATAACTTATATAGAATTCAATTAACATAGTATGATAGTAATATACTAATTAAATGACTTGATGTCTTGATTATTAACAGTTATTTCAATTTCAATGGCATCTCAATAAACTTTAAGGTTTTAGTATTACTTGTTTTATGGATAATGGATTGTTGAGTCATTCAAGTTCTAGACTTTTAGTATCTATCTACTATCTATTTGTAATTCTTGACTTGAAATATTTCCAAATATATTAGTGTTATTGAAATTTTGATCATTTATATATTATTTTAATTTTTTTATATCAATTGTCGTTGTACATTCAAAAGGCGCTCGCTCGCCGCTCGCCTCGCCGCGTGGCGAGGCAGGACCTTGTCGCCTTTCGCCGTCCAAAACACTTGGTCAACATCACTCTCTCATTCAGCTGCTCCATTTGCCACAAATCGGGCATGACCCGACCCAATGACATTTCCTACATGACCCATTGAGGACCAGATCTGTCTTATTGGAAGCCCCAAAATAATAATATTTTAATTTATTATTTTGTTTTTTTATATAATATTATTGATTAGTAATTTAAAAAGTAATTAATGAATATACTTATGACGTGACATTAATTTATGTGACGTGGATATGACGTGTAATTAATTTTAAGGCGAGTGAATCACACACATGGTAGAAGGGGTTTAAAATCTTGTGTTTTGATGGGTTAAAGGGTTCAGATGACAAAAGACTAAGTAGAAGTGTTCACTTTACCAACTCAAACAAGTAAAAGAGTCCAGTAGACCATCTCGCCTTTTAAGAATCGTTGTATTTTTCTCAAATTTCTCAATCAATTTTGTCAAAGTACCCAAAATCGATGGACCATAACCAGTACGGATCCCACACCCAAGTCGTGTCGACGCGGGTGTAAGTGAAGTGTTTACGGAACTTAGCCTTGTACTACTTGTAAATGGAATTCTCATCAATAAAATTGTTGCTTTCTCAGAACAATCCTCCCTTAAAATGAAAGAGGTCGAACTTTTAAAAACTCAATACAAGAGAAGGTGCACCGACAGTTGAGCTTCTAAAAAGTTCAATCATTAACCAAAATTCTTCCATCGGAAATAAGCTACAGTTGTATGAATTGATACACCTAATGTTGTAAGCTAACTAGTTTTCCAATAGTTACTCGGTGGAGAAAACCTAGATGAAGCAAGAAACTTTCATGAAAAAAAACGGACACCGTATCTCTTCACAATGGAAGTGGTTAAGCTGCTTTTCTTTCATGTTGTATTAGCCTGAAATAAGTTGTTTAACAGATGCAACATTTTCTTTCCAACCCATTACCATGACAAATAAAATGATTCATCCTATTTTTATTAAATGGAAAAAGATGGATATAATGCGAATTATTTCTGAAAAATTATTCTCCACTTATATTCAAAGATTAATAGAAGAATTGCGCTCATAATCCTAATTATATTTGAAATTTTTCCAAAGGACATCCATTGCACTAAGCATCTAATGAAATAAAACTTCTAAGCAGTGAATGACAAAATTGGAACAAATGCAGGAGAGGAAAATCAATTCAAAAATGCATATAAAAACAAAACAAAGAGTACCAAGTTATCAATTCTACATGATAAAAATTACTTTATCAAGCTTCAAGAAAATAGCTAAAAGTCAGAAAAATATTTCTAGATTTCCAAATAAACACCCCGCCTATGCTAGTAGCACTCGAAGAAAAGATGTGTAACAGAGTATGGTCAAATCTTCCCATCTAACAAATCCCAAATGGCCAAAGGGGAAAAGAAAAAGGAAAGAGAAGTAAACCATACCGATGCTTGCGCAGGTGAAGAGACCAGAGAAGTTTTCACACTCAAAACCGCACCGGCAACAGTGACTCCCTGGAAAATCAAAAAAAGGTTACAGCTTCTGCAAAGGCTGCATGGCCCCATCCCTACATAGATGGGCAAAGAGTTCATTTCCTCTACTAGAATAACAAAAGACACCAGAAAACGGAACTGCTACTTGAATAAACTACAATTACGTCTCTATCCCAAATAACTCGTGGCTGCCAAGGTGAATCACATATACTTTTTTTTTTTTGATAACCAGATGAATCACATATGTATGTCACTTTATTCAGTCTCAACTCATTCCAATAGTGGTAAATATTTACCTTTTAATGACTTGAAGTTTCTCAAAAAACTGAAGGTCATCCAAATTTCTCACTTATCTATACTCAGACTTAATAACAACAACTAAGCCAAAAGCCCAGGTAGTTGGTATAGCTTATAAAGAACCTTTGCTTATATTGTGAAATGTTCTTAGTTAAGTTCCTATTTGCTCAAGAGATTTAAGGAGACAACTTCTATATATGTAATTTTGGCTACCTCGTTCTTCCTTTTATAATAATAGATAAAGTAAGCTTTAGGGGCTTTACAGCTCCAACTTAGTCAAAGAGTTCCACAATCTATGCTGCCAGATCCTTCATAGTCTTTTCCGGAATTGCGTCATCCAACATAATTTGGGTTTGGCGTACTTCAAGCAAGATATTATGTGCTTTCCGGACACCCCTTGATAAAAATTTGCACATTTACCGTAAACACGATTTATGTACCTGAGATAAACATAAGTCTTATATTTGCTATATGTTCAGTCTTTTACTAAGAAAATATCCCTTTGGAAAAACACAGATTCCAAGATAATTTTTGCGAAGCCCCTTCAGGGTTTCTGAACTCCTCTCCGGTGGTTTTACACCACCGGAGCCGATCCCTTCTGTTCTAACCTCTTTTTCTCCATCTTTTTCCATCTCCGAGATGGACAATATTCTTTTGTATGGGGAGTAAGTCATGATCTCACAACATCCTTCTCTGAGACAGGATACTGGTATGATTGGGTGGAGAGTACGAAACCCTCAATGAGAAGGATGACTCTGAGCAAGGGGTCCCTTTTATGGCTTTGTAAGAGATTTCGCGAAGCTACTGACAACAAAGGAAAGAGCTTTAAGTCGTGGAGATGTAGGGATGCATCTACTTTCATTTATTGCAACCAAAAGTTCAATAAATATGGTACATTTATCTCAGTTGTAGCAGTCAAAGGTCACAATAGAACTATTATTATCATCCCAAAAAACAATGGGGGAGACTCGCTGAAAAAATTGAGGACTTCATTAATGCTATCTCAAGTACAAAGGAGGAAACTACTACATCTGGAGGCTTAATCAGTAAAGCTTTTACCGGAAAAAGGAACTACAACGGAGCAATTAAAAGTATCAAATGGGACCAGCAAATACAAAACAAGCCTCTAGAGGAGAATCGCCCTCGGGGGGATTATGCTCTGTTACGCAGATGTTTGATAGGTCGATTCACCGGTGGAGAAGAAGCCCCTACCCGAAACAATGTGAGGAGGTGGGCTAACCAAACATGGAAAGGAATTCTTAATCTCCAGGTGTATGACATGAATGGCTTCCTCTTCCTGTTCGAGTTTCATTCGAGAAGAGACGCGGAATAAATTCTCATGGGTGATTGGCGAAAACAAGGTCAAAAACTCAACTTGGAGTGGTGGTCGCCGATAAAAGGTGCGGTGCCGGAATCTTTCAGGTTCGAGTGGCTCTGGATCAGAGTGTTGGGTCTTCCCCTTCACTTGTGGAACTCAATGACGATGAGAGAAATCGGCGACAAATGTGGAGGTTGGCTAGAGAACGAGAACGAGACAAGTTAAAAAACCACCTGAGATAGGCAAGGATTAGGGTACAGGGACCAAGGGAAAAAATTTCGACGACTGTCGAAGTGGTCGACGGTGAGTTTATATATTCCCTTCCAATATGGTGTGAGTTGTTGGGGATTTACCGGAAAAGGCACGTGAAGAAGACGACTGCTGAAGATATGGTGGTTCCAGATTGTCGTCCGATTTAGAGCTTTGACCAACGGTCAGAAGCTATACATAAAAACAGGGAATATGCAGACAGAAAGTAATAGCAGAGTTCGATGTATACAAGGAAGAGGAAATCTTAGCGGGCGGTGTCACGTGGCTAGGCATGTGCCTGATTTGAATTCTCAAGTTGACTGTGCGGGCCCCAGTATTCTCACGTGAAGTTGAATCATGTGGGACTTATGAATGAAGTTTTCCTAATAGTAACTCTATTGGGCTCACTAAAGCAAAAGCCCAATTCAACCTCAACAGAATTTAGAGAGCTCCCTCGATCAACAAATCAATCAGGCCCAAGTTACTTTAGAAGGTCATTCACAGAACCTTTTACATAGGTTATTCAAGTGACTAAATATTCTGAAGACTGCAATTTTGTAAACTTCGATGGATAGAAAGAAATTGAGCTCTGCATGGGGAAAATATGAAGGTGGAAGTTGGTTGGGGAAGAAGAAAAAGGAGGAGCAACCAGGAAAATCAATGGAAAAAAAGAACTTTGCAAGTCAGAAAGCTTACTCAAGCAAAAAACAGAGAATAGAGGAGGTGATGGACTACTCTGATGCCTTGGTGGTCATGTATGCAGAATCAGATCCTGTCCCAATACAAATTGCCAACAGCTTTCAAGAGGAAGATATTGAAGCTAATGCTACTGGTTCCAAATGAACATGATAAGTTTGAGTCAAATATTTGGAGTTGATCTTAAGGGGTGCAGAAAAGAAGCATATGCTTTGGTGGTGAAGCTGGATCAGAGGAGAGAAATGGGAGGACCAGAAGGTCAACAGTGCTAATAGTATAGTCCCAAAAGAAGTCATGAACTTATTTTTCGACATGAAATTTAAAGACGGAGAGACAAGATCCAGCGGGAGAATTCTCTCTCTGAAACAACAATGAGAGTTAAAATTCATTCTTGGAATGTTTGGGGTTTAAATGGGGAGAGCAAGAGGGAGGTTGTGAGAAATCTATTGAAACAGTGGGGGGCTGATGTAATAGTTTTGGTCGAAACTAAACTAGAGGCAACAATAGACATTCTGCAAAGCATCTGGAGTAATAGGTGGGTGGGGGTTCTAAAGAAGGAGGCTTAGGGAAGTAGTGGGGCAATCATAATTTAATAGGATAGGAGAATCTGGAATGGGGAATTGATTCTGGACGGAAGCCAATGCATAACTGGGAGATTCTCTGGGATCAATGATGGTTTTAACTGGTACATCACAGCAATCTATGCAAGCAGCAATAGAATAACCAGAAGAGTGATATGGCAGCAGCTAATAAACTGAAGAATAACATTGCTGGCCCATGGGTAGTTTGCGGGGATTTTAATGTCACACAGTAACCTCCCCCCGCCCCGGAAAGAACAAATTGTCACAGATTAACTAGTGTCCTGGTAGAGTTCTCTTCCTGCATTGAAAATTTAGAGATGGTGGACCCTCCTTTACTTGGAGGATCCTTCACATGGAAAAGATGGGAGGAACACAGGTGTGCTTCCAGAATCGACAGATTTCTTCACTGTGTGGAGTGGTGTGTGTGTGGAGGGGGGATTTTACTCAGATTAGTCAGACTTGTCTTCCTACGATCGCTTCTGATCATAATCCTAAAGTTCCGTCTTGTGGAGATGAAGGGTGGACAAAGTCTTACTTTAAATTTGAGACATGGTGGTTAGAAGTGGAAGGTTTCAAAGAGAAAGTCAAAGAATGGTGGGAGTCTTTTAATGTAAATGGTAGACCTCGTTATATTTTGGCTGAAAAACTGAAAATGTTGAAAGTGAAACTAAAAGAATGGAGCAAGAACAAGGGCAATTGGAAACAAAAGAAGGAAGATATTCTCAATTAAATCTCAAGTTGGGAAGAAATTCAACAGAGGCCACTCACTTATGATGAACTGATACAGAAGAGAGACTTGGGTATGGAGTTTAAAGAAGTGGCAAAAAAGGAAGAGATAGCATGGAAGCAAAGATCTAGAAAACCAACGACCAAAACAAGGGGACAATAAAATTTAAGAGAGAGCATGGAAGCAGAGATCTAGAATCCAATGGCCAAAACAAGGGGACAATAACAATAATTTTTTCCATAGAATTGCAACCTCACATAAAAAGGTACAATTTAATGGAACAACTGGAGGTGGAGGGAGTTATCACTAAAGATCAGACCAAGATTAAAGAGTCAGTACAGAAATTCTATCAAGATTTATACTGGAGACCTGATTTGAGATTGCTGAATGAACCAAGGATCACTGATGAAGAGCATGTGAGGTTACAGAGACCTTTTAAGGGTGAAGAAATTTTGGAGTGCTTAAACCAGTGTGCAAAGGAGAAAGCACCTGGACCTGATGGATATCCAATGGTTTTCTTCCAAACTTTCTGGGCTCTTTTGATGGAAGACATTATCAAAACAGCCCAGTTTTTCCATTCCAATCATGCCTTCAAGAAGAGCTTTAATGCTACTTTTGCCCTAATTCCAAAGAAACCTGGAGCCTCAAATTGGAAGGATTTCAGACCAATCAGTCTAGTACGGGCTGTTTACAAGATCATTGCTATGTTGTTGGCTGAAAGATTAGAAAAGGTAGTGTGAAAATTGATTAACAAACATCAGATGGCTTTTGTGAAGGGGAGAAAAATAATGGATGCAGCATTCAATGTAAGTGAATGCATTGATTCCAGAATAAAGGAGGGAAGTCCCGGTGCAATGTGCAAATTAGATATACAAAAAGCTTACGACCATGTAAATTGGTCATTCCTTCTGAATACTCTCAGGCAGATGGGGTTTGGGTGCAGATGGCTGAAGTGGATCGAGGCTTGCATTAAAACTGTGAAGTTCTCTGTTCTTGTGAATGGAGAACCTGTGGGTTTTTTTGAATCAGAAAAGGGTTGAGACAAGGTGACACTCTTTCCCCTTTTCGGTTATCCTGGCAATGGAGGAATTTGATGATGAGAATTACAGCACAAAACAGGTGGATCAGAGGTTTTAAAGTAGGAGCAGATTTGTTATATTGGGGTGATTTTGGTTTTGTTTGAAATTGTGTCCGGATTGAAAACAAATTGGGGATCTTTTTCCGGTGAATAAGGTTCCGCAGATTCAACAGTTGGCAGGCATTCTTGGGTGTAGGGTGGAGCAATTGCCTACCACCTATTTGGGCATGCCATTGGGAAGCAAACACAAAGCCTTGGATATCAGAGATGGCATTTTGGAGAAAACTGAAAAGAAGTTGTCTAGATAGAAGGCTCAGTATCTTTCTGGGGGGGGTGGGTGGGAATGGATTCTTATAAATTTTTGTTCTTGATTACTTGCTTACCTATGTGATGTCCTTATTCCCAATCCCAGTTAAGGTGGTAAAAAAATTAGAGAAGTTAAGGAGGAAATACTTATGGCAAGAGAACAAAGAAGATAAAGGCTATAGTTTAGTAAACTGGAAAGATAAAGGCTATAGAGTTTAGTAAACTGGAAAACTGCACTTCTCAACAAATATAGAGGGGGTTTTGGGCATCAAAAACTTGAGACTACAGAATGAAAGCCTTTCGAAGAAATGGCTCTGGAGACACTGAGGAGGGGGAAGCTTTTTGGAAGAAGGTGATAACCAAGTATGGTGAGCTTAACCCTTGGTGTACAGAGACCACATTAGAACCATATGGTGTGGGAGTATGGAGAACAATTAGAAATCTATGGCCACAATTGGAGGAAAATTCGTACATAAAAGTGGGAAATGGTAGTAAAACCAAATTTTGGAAGGATGCTTAGATAGAACAGTCCCCCCTTAGAGATCTATTCCCAGATTTATTTAGAATTTCTGCAAATCCTGATGCAAATGTAAGTGATTGCTGAACAGAACAAAGGTGGGACATGACTTTTAGAAGGCTATTAAAAGATTGGGAGGTAGATAAGGCGGCAGAATTACTGGGGAAACTTGGTGGAGTAAGTATCAACACCACTGCCACAGACAAATTGTGGTAGAAGCATAGCAAAGATGGCCTTTTCCCAGTTGGTAGTGCTTATAGGAAGCATGCAGGTTATGGATGGGGGTCGTAAGTGTCACTGGAAATACTTTTGGAATAGTGACATACCTACAAAAGTGAAATGCTTCACTTGGCTAGTGATTAAGAGGGCTTGCTTGACACGGGAAGTACTTCAGAGAAAGGGCAGACACCTAGTTCCTAGATACTTTTTGTGCAATTTGACAGGGGAAACAAATAATCACCTCTTTTTGCATTGCAAGTTCACTGCTCAAGTCTGTAATTTGTTTCTCAATACCACAAGCTTAAAATGGACAATGCCAGAGCATACTTCAGATCTGTTGAGTTGCGGGGTTAGGAGAGGAGGCAGCAACAGTCAAAAGAGATGGTGGAAGCTAATACCATCATGCATATGTTGGTCAGTGTGGAAGGAAAGAAATGATAGATATTTTGAAGATAGATCCAATTTCATACATAAGGTTAATTGGAATTGTTTGGTATCTTTACTTTTTTGGTGTAAAGAGCTTTGTATAGTAGATGTAGATCAGATTATAGACCTGATAGGAAAGCCTGCAATTGACACTTTTTGGAGGTGGCCAGCATTAGATATGCTGAGGAATAAAATACTTACCAGTTTCAAAAAAGAAAAAAAAAACCTCGGTGTGGTGTGGGATTCACACTAGATTTTGTCAGTCTATCTTGGATGCTTTGGACTAAACCTATTGCCAAGAAATATAGAATAATCTCATATATATCCACATAAAGTACCAAGATCACTTTGCTTTCATCCAACACAACTTATAAATAAAACATTTAAGTGTTTACAGCGACTTTAAATTTTACCAAAAATACTTGTTTGCTACCGCAAATACTTTTTGCTATCTAGTTATTAAAGACAATTATTTCAAGCACAAATGATTTTCGCTTCTAGTCATTAACGAAGCTCAAGAAGCATAAATAGAGAATGATATAACCAATTTTTTTAACAAAAAATAAGTACTATTCTGTTCAGATTATTATATGATATATTAGCAATTTGTAATTACATAGACATATTTCGTTTAACTTAATTAAGAATTTTGGATTTAAATCACCTTTAAATCCCAAAAAAAAAGTTACTTCTCCAACAATTTTAAATAACTAATAGGCATGTATATTATTCTTAAATTCTTAAATATTTATTAGTAGTAAATTAGCACCCGTATCTGCACTCGGATACATATGCTCGAATCTCAAAATTCACATGATGGCAAATCCAGCCTTTTGATCGACACTCGTTTGAGATACTTGCATTGCGTCCGAGCAACATAGGTTTGCCCTTTGAATTTATTAAGTTGCTGAATATGAGATCCTCATAGTAGGTTGAATCAAGATCCAGATGGTCAGACTTACTATACTGTGAAAAACGACAATAGGTATGGCCGATTTCTAGAAACAAAGAGAACACAAGACTGAAGAACCTATCAACTAAAATAATGATGGAAGTAGGCCAACTGAGGGCTATGGCAGCACAACATGATTGGAATTTGGATACCCATTGAACTCCTAATGTCACAGAGGGGATGAAGAAAAAAGATGTTGAAGTAGATAGAAGGCAGCATCAATCTTTTCCACTTCCGGAGATAACAAACACACACGTTATAGAGACCAATCGGTCTTAATGCAAAATCCAAATCTACTAAGAATTTAAGAGATAATAAAAGACCAATGATGGGATCTTTGTAAACATGCCAAATAACTCACAACCCAAAGAAAAAAAATGGGGGACCCAGCACAATCATAGCAAATGTCGCAAACGATTGTAGACAGTAAAATTAATTCTATGCCCGACCCAAGCCGATTGCTCTTTAGGGTTAGATGAAGAAGTCTAGCAAATCAAAGGAGGAGGATCTCCCGTAAACCCAAATTCCAATGGAGATAGAATTCAAAGCAGCCCTCTTTTGAGAAAACCTAATTATCAAAGTGACCAGCAAAGAGGAACTTCAATAGGATCTGATAGTGTTCCAAGATGATAACTAAATGTGGATGAATTGAGTTCATGACCTAGCAATGAATCAAGAGACGGAAATAGCATAGAAAAATGATAGAGGAGATTCCAAAGCAATAAGGACCCAATCAAACATCAAGGACATAGGCTGATTAGCATACATTGTGGAAATGATGATGTTATTGTCACAAGCAGAGACAACGTTTAATATCCACTACAAGAAGCGAAATTAAACAAAGAAGTTTCGAGATAGGAGATGAGAAATGTAGTGAGATCAAGCGAAGTAGCATAGAACCAGGAGTACAAACCATGGTGAAACTCATGCTTAAAATTTGAAAGATTTAACGGAAATGGTTAGTGTATAGGGCTGTATTCTCGCTAAATCATGGGAAAAGATGTGCAACCAAAAATTGAAAAGCTAAAGTCCAAGGTAAATTATAGGGATTCTCCCAGGACAGGAGCAAGAAGGATATAATTGTTGAAGTACAAAGATAATTACTTGGAATGGAAGGAGCAGCAAGAGCATGAACAAACACAAGATCATTGGTGAACGCATATGTACCCACAGTAAGTCCCCTCGACCTCCATTTAAAAGTTAGAAAGAAAACATACACACTAATCTCAAAATCATATTTCTCTTGGCAATCAATAAAATCTTAATATAATGGTAAATCATCACAAAATCTCTTTAGAAAAGATTTGTCTAGTGACTTAATTATAAAGATTTGTAGTATAGTCTCAGATAAGTAGTATAGTCTACTAAGCTAAATAGTTTAAGCATTAAGTAATAAGTTGGGTATATGACCATTGCATCCCTTTTCAAATTGGTCAAATAATAAACTTAAAGTTAATAATAACTACTACACTTTCCATTTGAAATGTTTGGAAATAGAATACTTTGGAACATATTATATAAGAAAATTCTTGTCAAAACACTCTGAAGAGACACTTTATGTTTTCGAAGTTTTAAAAGGTCGATTTTAAGGGGGAAAAAACAGAGTTGTTACTTCTTATTTCGAGAGATCCAGATTTGTTCGACTTCTACACTGTTTCTCTGCAAGGGTTTTCAACGATTCTTCTTTTCCTTCGGGTAAGATTTACTCAAATCCTTCTTATTTCTGGGTAAATGATTGCGGAGAGTTGATATGAAGGCAGAAGTTTTATGGAGAGAGTGATCATGGCGAAATGAAAGAGGGATGGAGAATAAAAGTGATCACTATATCTTTCAGGTATGGTGTGTGGAGTAATATAATGAACAGGAGGGGATGCTTTTGATTATAACATTACTTTAGGGTTGGGGAGGGAGCCGAGTTAGTTTTTGGGGACAAAAGTGGTGTGGGAATAGGATGAATTCCTCGAATTGTACAGGGTTTCATGCCCAAGGGAATTATTTGTTCAGCAAGTTAGGGGGACACAAGGGGGTGGAACTTTTTAGGATTTGAGGTTAAGGAGGAATTTCCCGGACTGGGAGCTGACCAAGCTACAGAGATTGCAAGATTTACTCCAAAAGCAAGGCAAGTCAGTCAACAAACCCGATGCTTTGTGCTGGAGTTGGGACTAACAAAGTGTTTTGTCAAGTCCTTATATGGTGTGGTATGGATAGCAAAGGTGATGAGGATTGCGGAAGGTGCGCTTCTTCATGTGATACTACTACAGTAGTTTTGACGGCAGAGTACCTTAAGAAGCGAAAGGTTGTCTACATGAGCTGGGTGTCTCCTATGTAGTGTTATGAAAAGCAAAAAGTGCAAACAGATCCTAAGGTCTATTGGGGCTTTAAGAGCAAAGCACAAATAAAGCATGGCTTTAATGAAAAAAGGCGCAAATATATATATTCTAAAACTAATAATGAAAAGCATGAATGACAAATATATGACCAAAGAAATTAAAAACAAATTATGTCTTTAGATAAAGTCAAATATCAATTATTTAATGTCGCCTCTTTAGAAGAGGCTCACTGGAATTTGAAAAGGAAAAATGTCTTTAGAACCTTGATGACAACTCTGAAGAGCACATTAAGCAAGACAAAGTGCTCAACACGTTGTGAGCCTCACTATAGGGCTTAAGGGCGCTTTAAGCACCTTTAACAGCATTGTTCCCATGTAAGGAGACTAGCGAGGACGTGAATCATATTTTGTCACATTGCAAATTAGCCACGAGGTTAATGGCAAACATGTTTACATGGTTTGGCATCAACGGGATAATGCCAAGATCCGCTAAGGAGTTGATGTTCAGCCGAAAGAGTGAAGCTAGGAGAAGAAGGCACAAGGCATTGAATGTTACTCCTCTAGCTCTAATGTGGGTCATTTGGAATTTGGAAAGAGGGAAATAGAAAGTTTTTGAAGGGGGGGAGATGAGCTTTGCTCAATTAAGGAGCAGTCTTCAATCCCTTATTTTCTTTTACCCCCAAAACCACATGTTCTACTAGCTATACATATACTTAAAAAAAATTATTAATGTGGAGCTTATGTTTCAAAGCAAATGTCTCCTTTGAAAAGGTAGAGATGAGCCTTTGCTTAATTGTACTAGATATACATGTACTAAATAAGTAATGTGGAGTTTATGTTTCAATGCAAATGGTGTATCAGTTATGTTTCATACCACCCCTTACTTTTAGACCCATCTAACTTCTTATATTCGTTGTGATCACTCTTTATCCAACCTTTTCATCGCTAGAATGAACAAAACACTCTATCACAACCAGCAGCTATAGATAATGTTGCATAGACATCAATTATCTGCCACGAAAATGATCATTGTCTTTTTTATCCTAGTGAGCACCAAAATTATCCGCCACCATCAACATGTGTCATATCTCATTTGAACACTTTCTAGCATCAAGTTCTTGGACCTCCACCCCACAATTCTAAATATCTTGTCAAGTATATTGCCCCCATCATGCTTTCCACTATCCGTAACAAATAGATAACGCCATCCCCAGATTCCATGGACAAAGTGGAATGTTATTGCATGACGAGCATTCTAAAGTAAATTGTACATTGTTGACTTGAATGTGATTTTTTTGATCCAGAGTGACAGAAGTCTATCATCGAATAGAAGGTGAGGATTTATAGGTTTAATATCTTTTGATAAGATGATTTATAGGTTAAAAGAAGAAATCAAAATGGCCCCTAACATATAACGGTGCGAGTATTTAGTCCTTGATGTATACTATGAACACAAATGATCTGTAATATTTATTAAACATGGACAATGTTAGTCCAATCTATAAATATGACAGAAAATATTTAAGTCTTGTTAAGCTTGACCAATATTAAGAAGTATAGCTCAATTGAATTCCTCAGCTTACTATCAACGATAAAAAACCCTCAGCCCGTCGAGATCTACAAATCACGAACAAAAACCCTAATCTGCAAAATCTTCCCTCGAGCCCGTAGAAATTCCTAAGATACATCCAAAACTGATCGTCCATTGTCGAAGATAATAGAAACAAATAGTAAATTTACATACACAGAAGGGGCATCGGCCACATTCACCAATCAATGCTTAATTCAATTGGGGGCAGCCAATTAATAAGCCAGCAAAAAACTTCAGGTTAAAAGATTTAAAGCAACTCGTGGGTAAGGGCTCACATCATATGCGCTTCTTATACCTATCAATTAATATTTCATGTTTCCCAGAATTTAGCATATTGAAAATCTCATGCTCAACGTAGAAGAAAACACCCAATTTTCGAAACGAAAATCCAGCACATCAAGAAATCTCACATAAGCAGTAAATGCACAGCTGATCAACGTCTTTGATAACCAAGCACAACAATGCAAACCGTTCGACTTTGGACTGATTTGCGACTAAAATGATAGCGATGATACAAAGTTTTTGTGTTTGTCACTTCGCTCTTATCAGGCTAATTTGAGTGCTTCTTACATTTGCTTAACAAGTCTTTTGTGTTTTCCTTTAGTTTTAGGGTTTTGGCCTAAACATTAAGAACAATTGAGCTCGGGAATGGTATGCATTGAAGATAAAAATGATCCTACACCCATACAATAGAACTAAGAAAACGACCAAGAATTATTTTGGTATAGCGAAAGGGAGAAATATATCAGCCAAAACATAAAAGATGAACGAAAATAAATAAGTTGAGCAGAAAAAGAAAGTAGAAGAAATGGCGATTTGGATGTATATTACCTTGACAAGACCAGGAGGACCGACAGTAACAAGATCTTCAAGAGACTCCACCTTATCTAGCGGTAAAGTGCTATAGAGCTCGTCAACATCACTGAATTCATCAAAATCCTCCTGCAAATATAGAGTCCAAGAAAATAGTAATATTGCATGCCAAAAAGATGTCATTACTCAAAGAGCAATCCTAAGAACACATCAGAAGTGAATAAACAGAAACAAGTGAAAAAAAGAGCAACCTAGCAGCACTCCAGAATTCCATTTAAATTAAGAGGTTAGAGTGATAATTATATTTGATTTCTTCAAAATAACCTACGCCAGACAAATAAGGAATAATCATTAATTTGTACAGGGTAATATACTTGATTACGTTCCACATAATCATCGAGGAAATCCTTGACGTCGTTGACTTGCTCAGGACTCAATTCATCATTATCCAGTAATCTTAAAATTAACTCTAACTTCATTATATGAGCCTTGTGCCGAGCAATGGATGTTTCCAAATGTACCTAGAGAAAACATAAAAAAGTAACCTTTAATCAATCACGATAAGCTGAATGCACAATACACACACTTAAATTTACATCCTCTTACCAATCTTGGGGGCCTTTGCTTCCCTTTTTTAACCGAGTGTCCTTCCAATTCAGCCTCAAAATTGTCAATTTGACTTTCGAGCTCCCCAACCTGCCCCAAAACAATTTCGTAAGTTATTAGAGCACCAAGATAAAACTATCAGAATTCCAAGAACTAGGATTTCAAGAGAAGTGTTGGAGGATGGGTAAGGTTTAGTAGATGAGACCATTGTGGAATTTCAAGAAACAAGGAGTTCGAGAATTTCCAATGCCCCTTTCATTACCCTTTTTTTTTGGGTGTAAACAGAAAGTTCCTTCTTGCTTAGAGGATTGGGTGGATTTTGTAGAGCTTCATATTTTGTAGAGTTTTGATCTTTTGGTAACCTATGTATACAACCGATTGGGTCATGTTTATGAATGAAAATAATTTTACAGGATCAAAAAAAAAAAATAACATTGTGACAAAGAAGGTAGGAGTGTCGTCTTTTTTTTTTTTTTTTTTTTGGGGATAATAGAAGACGTATTGGTCTGGAAGGAAACCTTTACAAGATTATCTCTAATTAGGTGCTTTCTAATAGACTAACGAAGGTTCTGGACCGGATAATGTCCACTTTTCAGCATGCTTTTATGGAAAGAAGACAAATACTAAATGCAGCTCTGGTGGCCAATGAAGTGGTTGACACCAATAAGAAGAAGGTTAGTTGGGTTTTACGTAAATTGGACCTTGAGAAAGCTTATTCACGAGAATTGGAAATACTTGGATTTCACTATGCCAGATGCTCTCTGTATTGGTGAACGAGAGTCCTTGCACCTTCTTTAGGAGTTCGAGGGGATTGAGACAATGGTTTATTCTCCCATGTTATTTATCTTGGTAATGGAAGCTTTGAGCAAAATGATGGACAGGGCGATAAGTGGAGGTCTTTTGAAGGGTTTTGCTGATTCTTTTAGAGAGCACAACAATGTGACAGATACATATCTTTTATTCACAAATGACACGTTGGCATTTTGTGATGCGAAAGAGTCCCGGCTAGATTATTTGTCTTAATTAAGATAGACTCTTACTTGGTCCCTAGTTGTGTCAGGCCTTAAGCTCAGAAAATGTGTAATTACTACGGCGGGAGTAGCGAATAATATTGAGGAGATGGCACAGGTGTTGAATTGCAAGGTGGGTGATTCACCTTTTACTTCTCTGGGACTATCTTTGGGTGCTTCTAGCAAAGACCTTGCAGCAGTGTGGAATCTGGTGATCAAAATAGTGGAGAAGCAGTTTAAGGATGGCAAAAGAGGTACTTGTCGAAAGGGGGGTAAAAAGTGTTGATCAAAAGCACTTTATCCATCATTCCTACGTATTTCATTTCACTTCGTAGTCTATAGAGAAGAGGTATGACTTTTTGCAACAGATGTGTAATGTGTGAAGAAGATTATGAAGATGTGAAGCATTTTTTATCCACTGCAAAATTCAACCCAGGGCACTCTTTTTTTATTTTGCTTGAAGTCAAATAGTGCATGCCAGAATCTCCTCAAGGCCTATAACAATGTTAGAATAAAATAGGACTACAAAAAGGTGACAAAAGGTTGTGGATCTTATCATATTTATATCATGATTTAGCACTTTTCACCGAAGATGCCTACTGAGTATCCATGATTTTGGTACTCATACTAAAATTTTACACCTTTTTGGTGTAGATTTGGGTACTTGTTACCGTCACAGATTCGTCGATGTTATGTAATTTCGGAGATTGGGTGAGCTCTTCGAATAAGAGTTACCCCTATTTCCTTTTATTCATATATATATATAATTCTAGTCTTTCATCCTCGAGATGGATTGTATTTGACTATACAGTAATCACTATTCATTTGTAGCATCTCTTGTACCAACATTAGTAGTCTTGTGATGGCTGCTGATTTCCTATCTATTTATTAGACCTTTTTGACTGTATAATTGCTATTTAAGTCTTTAAATTATTAATTTAAGGCTTTTAGGCCATTTTACACCAATTTAGCCCATTGCATCTTGCTATGGGTTATGCTCGGCGTAGATACTGGCTTGATATAATAGGTGTCATCATGACTCGTAAATTGGGTCATGACAAGGGGTTTCCAAAAATTACAAAGAAGACCTAAGCTCATTTCTTCAACCAAACACAATGAAGACCAACATTGATAGACCATCCAAGCAAGTTCTAGATGACATAATTAAGCACTAGAATTATTAAATAAAGACTCACCACACACAACATTGAAACTATTTAAGATGGAACACTTTCCTTTCATAAATAAGAACAAAAGGATTTATATTTAATAATCCAAGCTATCACCACCTAATGAGTTAAGATTCACAAAAAGAGTCAAAAATTAGTCACAAACATAATTTAGATTCCATGCAACTGATTTTTCCAAAATTCTTGGAGTGGTGTTCTTAATTCAATATTTTATAATGTAAGACTAACATTGTTAGTACAATAACAGAGACAATCCAATATTTTAACTTCAAAGTGGCAATAAATACAATGGTTACTCAGGCTTCACCAAATTTCTTTTAACCTCTCCTACTCAATCCCTACCACAAGGGTACTTATAAATCCCCAAAAGAATGCCAACAACTAAAATTGATGATTTTCCGTTAATAATGTCGTCACTCAATCCATCATTGGTAAAAGTCTCTTGAAAGCTTCTACAAAATCTAACTAATAAAAGTAAAGAAACTAGAAACAAATTAAAAACGAGAACCGACCAATCCAACAAACCATCATTTAAATAAAATCAACAAAAATAAGCCCAACAAAGACATAATCCCCATAATACACATCAAGATCAGAACTGGCACAATAGTTCAATCTAAACACATTTAGCCCAACAAGAGTGTAAAATAAAGTGTAACAATAATCAAAACCTGCAAGTAAACAAATATATCATCTTAAAAATTTAATAATATAGAATAAAGAATAGCAGGAGATAGGGACTTCATAAGTTTGTCTTATTCATTATTGTCGCTCTCAGTCTTATCATCAACAACATCATCATTAGACCAGAGGACTAAAGCATCATCATAAACATTTGACATCCTAATGGAAATGGCTCTTTATCCTTTAAAACCCTTTAGATCCCTTTCACACATCTTCCACATATGAGAGAAAAAATTATCTCTCTTCATTTTATTTTTTATCAACAAGGTGAATGAAAAACTAAACTACCCATGCAACATAACAAGATTGGTGTAGGTCTTTTCCAATCTTGAAAGTTGGGCCACCTACTTAATTTGTTATTCTAAATAATTCTCAAAGCTTTCTATAGATTATGTGATAGGCCCCACAAACATCTCGCCTAGTCCACATGGAAGTTAAAAAATTAAATCTATGGCCTGCCTCAACTCTTTTGTCAATACTTTAAATGATGATGTTACAGATGGCTTATGAAAATCAGACTTTATGTGTAGAAGAAGAACTTGATGAAAAATAAACTGTGAGTAATGGGAAATGAATCAATAAGCCACTTTTTAAACATCTCATTCAGCAATTTTTGGTCTTTAAGTAAGGCACGTTATTTGCCTCAGTATGAAAAACTAAAAAATATTGAGACTTTTTCCATCATCCCCAAAATTCTCCCTAGGCTCAATTATTTTGATTTTTATCTCATCAACAAAGTTCTATGTTAAAAAATAGTTGCCATAAAGTATGAGACTCTTTATTTCCGAATTTGTTCCTTTCTTATCATTCTCACTCAGAACTAAACAATTTGCTTCACAAATGACTTGATTGGATTTTTCTTGCAAACTCGAGTATCATTTCATTAGTTTCAACATCTTGCATTATTTACTGCTCAATTGTTTTACAAATCCGCATTTGCTCATGAAAATAAACCTTTACCTCTTTTTCATAAGGAATAACCTCAAAAGTATCATCATTGACCATTTGAAGTTTAGCATTACTTTCGTCATTTTTTCTTTAAACTTAGCATCCAACTTCCCATATCAATTTCATGTTTTTCCACCTCTTGACATTGTTCAATATGCAATGTGAAACATATATCCATCATTAAGAAGATTTCCTCACATTGTTTCCTAATGACTTCAAGTTGTTGAGCTTGATTCAATAGCCATTTTTTGGCTAAAATTTTATTTTTGTCAAGTTCTTCTTGTTCTCAATCAACACTTCTTGTTATCCATGTTTTGGACAACTTCATTATTCACATGCTTAAATCAGTCCCATTATTTTGTTAACACATGTCCACATGTTTCATTCTTCTCCTTGTCCTCTTAAACAACTTCTCAACTTTTTTCTTTTGTGAATTAATGATTTCTTCCACACAATTTTAATCTACTTCTTCTTGTAGAACCATTTCTTCACCTTCACAACATTCATTTTAGTCATTTAGTTATGTTGGCTCATTTTTTTGGCCTTAAGTATCTTATACAATAATGTCTTCTTGAGTAGTAGGCAACTTTGTGACACTTGTATGGAGATTTACACTCCAATTTATTGTAGTCACCCGATCCATGAAAGTTTGAAGCATTAATTCAATATCGTGATGGATGACACTTGTTCTTTCCTTTCGATGTTATTTCTTCTTAAAAAACTTGAAAACACAATTATTAATTTTGTTAGAATAAATAGGGGAGAGGAGATCACAATTAGGGCGAACAATATAATGTCCATCTCAACTGCATCAAAAAACAATCATATCCATTAAAAAATCTAGATGGTGCTCTCTCCTAGAGGTATATTCAGAATTTTTCTACAAATGGGATCCTCCACAATAAGAATATGGTCCAGTATAACAATATTTGCAACCATCTCACTCTTTTTCATCCTAATATAAGATAGTGACAAGACTATATAAAAAGAAAATCTAACTAAAACAAAAAAACAAAAGAAACTCACAAACACATTTTCACAAGTTTGAATCAAAGCAAGTAAACTCATATTCTAAACTAACATAATATTCTAAATTTGTCCCCCACAATGGCTCAATTTTGAATAATGATCAATTATATGCAAGATAGATGGACTCAATCCCTAGTAATGTGTTTATCTAACAATAGAGTTAGGGTTGATTCCCATGGAACAATATAAGCCACAATTGCAAAAATAATGAAGTAAAACTACTTACTCTATCCAAACAATTGATACAAGTATTATCGGGGGGGGGGTTGATATAAAGAATCAAGGATAGGACAAATAATAGATTGGACACTTTCATCAATGGCTTTCGTAATTGATGAAAAAAAAGGGGATTGATCACGGGAAATTATTTCTATAAACTATTCTTACCTAATTAATAATAGATTTCGTAAATTAGCCTTGAACCTCAAGTATCCACCAATGTCTACAGGCTAGAGAGAATATTTCTTAGCTAAATTATCTCAATTGGAAAAGACCTAAGACAGATGGTTTTAATGTTAAGCTATGCTATGAATTTCCCTATCTTTAGTTCAATTCAATTATATGGGATATGCCCCAAATCGTGCTAATTAACCTTTCCCAACATCAACCAACATTGTCAAGTATAATTGAAGTAAATGAGTGAGTCCTAGGGTTAGCTACTTCTTTTGAAAATTAGCAAATCATGACATTAATTAGATAAATGCAAACCCATTCATAAACTAAAAATATGTAAATTCAAAACCAAGATTAAAAACCAAAATAAGGAATTATCACTAACTATTATATTCAATTTTGATGTATAGAAATAGACCCGAATAATCAAAACAAAGCCATGAAATAAAGAAATGGTTAAAGAATATGTCACTACAAAACTTCCAATATTCAATTCCAAGGGTTTGAATGGAGTTCCTTAGCCTCCAAGATTGAGAAAATATCCAATTATATTTTTAAGAAGGCTTGGAATCACTTTTATGTAGTTTGAGATCAAACGGATGTGAAATTATGATGTTTACTTAAACAGTGCCCCAATGATTGCTTTAGCAACAAAAATGGCCGCAATAGCAACTTGTTTATGTATTCCTTGTAAGACCCCGCAAAATCTTAAGCTTAGCTCAGTCCTTTAAAGCTTATTAAGGGGTCCAAGACTTAGAAAATTTATGCTAAGTATTATGATTTAGTGTTAGTTTAGCCTTCATAGGTTGTCGACTCTATTTCACGACCCTCATGAACTTAAAGTGATGATTTTTAGGTTTAATCCTGATTAAGAATGATAGTAGGTGTTCTCAGACAAGTTTTGAATTTTTCAGACTCCGTTTGAAACACATTCGAAAGCTCAAACCAATGGATTGACGCGATCTCAATATGCCGCGTCACCCATTGCATCGATGAGTTTTTTCCCCTGCTCCCAGTGCAAATTCTAATGAACCGACGTGGACTCAACGCGGTGCATTGGCTATCGCATCGATGCCAATGACGTGGCATGAAGGTATGCACATCGCTAAATCAGTTTTTAGTCATTAAAAAGCCACGTCCTCAGGGGTAATTGGGTCTTTATCCACCTCATGCCAGCCCCAAAAACAAGAGATTAAGCCTCTTTATAGGCAAAATCCATTCATCTTTCTCAAAATTTCTCAAGAAGCAAACCCTAGGATCTTCAATTCAAGATTCAGCCTTCGAGAACACTCCATCATTCTTCTCAAATTTGAATACCAAGGTATGTGAAGTGTTCATCCAAGGGTTCCTTCCACCCTTGGAGTCCAAGAAACTATTTCTAAACTTCAAGTGTATTGATTTAATGAATTCCATGTTTGGTTTAATTATATTCGTTATGATAATGATCAATTGGGGTTATAACTCCATGTTTCACTACAAGTTTCATGCAGAGTTAATTTATATATATGTAGTATCATGTGAATTCATGTTAAACCCTTGAATGTGTGAAATTGGAATTGAAGTTATGATGCCTGCATATGGTTTAGTATCATATGCATAGATTGTGTTATATCACGTAAATGTTTGATAAAATGTCTCTATGAATGAGTTATGAACAAGTGCACATGGTAATGCTTTTCAAGTCTATGATATTATTTACTTTTCATTCTATCGAGTCCCGGAGGTATTCAATACCCGAAAACTTTGTTGTTTACCAAGAGTTGTGGTAGTTACAAAATAGTCTTAGTAGTGTCAAGAACGGTAGCATTAGTAATCAGTCATAGTTACAGTTCAGTATTCAATTCAGACCTCAGTAAATCCTATTAGTCATAGAACCCTATAATATTCCCTCAGTTAACAGAATTTAGTAGTACTCCATCAGTTAATGGAACTCAATGAACTTAGTTCAGTTCAGTTAGATAGTACGATCAGTAGCAGTTCAGTCCAACCTAGTATAGTTTAGAAATTAGTTCAGTGTCTATTCAGTTGGGAGTAGGGTTCAACACCAAGTAAACCCAAGGATGGGAACTCACCTGCCAGTAGAGGATGTGATCCTTAGAAGTAGTCCTTGTGTTCCAGAACTACGTAGCCAGCGTAGGTTGAGATGTCAACCTGCCAGTTGAGGGTTGATGAGGTGTCCTATCTTCTATTTGAAGGTACCACCATTCTCATTCAAAGCACCTGGCAGATGAGGGTGACTCAACTTATCTTTACCCATGGCACAGTACTGACACCCTTCTAACTGGGGTTATGGGTTGGACCCCAATCCATTCAGAAAGGGGTTGTCGGTTAGATGATTACCCCACTATTTCAGTTTTAGACTTCAGAATAGAACTTAGTTCAGTTATACAGAAATTAGGACTGACAGACACAGTGACTCAGTTCAGTATGGAACACAAAATAGTTCCACAGAATTAGGACTATCAGATACAGTCACTCAGTTAACAGAAATACAATATTAGTAAACTCAAATATCAATAAACCAGTGATTCAAAACTCAGTATCCAGTGTTATCATGACCTCATTTATAGCTTATGTATTCATGCATGTACTCTTATTCAGTTATGTTCATGTTATTAAGTCAGTATTTGTTCATGCATATAAACCCATGCATATCAGTCTACCTCACTTAGCATATCAGTAAATTCAAAGTACTAACGCATACTTTTCTTTTGTGCTATGATGTTTTATATCATAGGTTCAGACGCACGAGGTCCCGATCATACTTAGCAGTTTTAGATTTTTAGCAGTCAGAGTTAGTGGTGAGTCCTCATAGTTCGAGAACATGATTTTATTTTAGTTTCTTAGTTTATTTCAGTAGTCGGAGTTAGTTGGGGACTTGTCCCATCAAATCCGTATTCAGACAATAGAGGCATTTCAGACTAGAGTATTTATAAATCGATGTTCAATTTTTGTATGGATGTACCGTACTCAGTATTTACTTACAGTTTTGAATCTTATGGTAAGTTTCAGCCTAATTTTTGCATAATTATAGTATTACTATTCAGTTATTGTAGTAGGTACCAATCATGGGTTAGCTTGTGATTCCTCGAGATTATAAGCATTGTGTAGCGTCTGGGGTACAAACTCAGGGTGTTACAAACTTGGTATTAGAGCCTAAGGTTCAACAGAGTCCTAGGTAGTCTGAAAGCAACATCTATTAGAGTCTTGTTCATGGGTGCGTAGCGCACCACACTTATTGATAGGAGTCTATTAGATATTTTAGGAAAAGTTTCCATTCTTTCAATATTCATGTCGTGCGAGTGAGCATGAGCTCAAGTTAAACTCTCAGTCTAATCCACTCTCTTCTTTTCATTTATAGAACATGCCTTCAAGAAGTCTAACGAATGGAAAACTGAAAATTAGTCAGCACCTTAGCCCATTCAGGAAGATCCCCTGGATGAACACATCCTCCAGGGTGAATTCAGAGTAACTTTCACCACCCTAGCTCATTCCGTGGCAGCCCAGACTCATTTTTTGAGGTGTTACCGATGTTGACCATATTTTTTAACTTTGGCTTTGAATGGATTTTTATGGTTTCCTATGTAACTATAAATACTCAATTGAAGTGTTATTATTAGTTGACACACTCTACATACATAAAACATTAGATTGAGTTCTAAGATACACTTTTGATCTAGGAATTCATGTTCTTGATTTTAAGGTTTTATATTAATTTGAGATTTAAATTTTAATTCCTAATTCTTTATGAGATAATTCAAATGATTTAAACTATTAATTATATAGATTTTTTGCAATAATGAGTGGCTAAACCTCTTAATGAGCGTCCTAGAAGCTCTAATGGAATAATGAAGTACTGGAAGTGCAAAGTCAACCTACTTCTACTAAAAAAAATTGAGAGAGAGGTTGAGACTTGGAAATTAAGATGACATCAATAATTTAAAGCTACCAACCTTTATCTAATTAACTTGAGATCCAGAGAAGATAGGTAATTTGTCATCGATGACTAGGGTTATTAAGGAGACACTGTAAGACCGATAAGTGATGAGTGAAATTCACCAAATAGTGGTGAGAGATGGTTGTGATGCATAAACTATTAGATTTTGCATGAAAGACACTAGGATTCTTCAACGAACATGATAACTCTGCAAAGTTAAGAATTCAGGGGGGATACAATCCTAGATATCTTCTCCAACTTGCCAAGCACTATAACTATTACTACTGATTGTTACTAAACCTCCCCATTTACTTTCTACCTTTTCCTACTACATAAAAAAGTTCTTAGCAGAGATTCGTTCTATTCCATATGGGTTTGACCCCAATCTTTGTTGGGTTTCTATATTTGACAGTGAACGCAATATATTTTATTAGAGGTGTAATTTGGGTGAAACTAAATTCTAGAAACATTGCTGGGGAATATGGTTATAGATTGATTGATGAAGTTTTTTGAGGTTATTGGTTTTCATTTTTCTAATATTTCGTGGGTATATTCTGGTATATGCCTAGTAATCAAAGTAAAGACAATCACTTAATATCACTTAATCTTAATATTGAATAGATCCTATACTAGAACCATAGGATGGAAGAATAGGATCATGGATCTTATCAAGATGGGGTTCAAGATTACCCAAATACCTTGAATCAGCTACCTTTGCATAGTGTTTAGGAGATAATTATATAGACTATTATTCAATTATTAGCTAATAAGAATGTTAGGATGGCCTAAGCCTATCATGTATCTCAAGAAGAAAGAGTAATACATAAGAAAAGGCATCTAGAAGCACTTGAATGAAATAGAGTTAGAATGAATAAAGCTCAACCACCCCCTGCTTATCAGTACTTACTAATTTATGATGATATGATAAAGATTTAAGGTATGTTAAACAAGTTGAATCAGGATCCATAAATCATCCTTACTTTCCCCAAGGAGTGAAGTTCTATATAGTGAGTGTAATGATTCAGTTGCTTAATCTGAAGGGTGTGTTTGTTGGTTTGTTGACTAAT
Organism: Capsicum annuum; assembly: GCF_002878395.1. NCBI lineage: Eukaryota > Viridiplantae > Streptophyta > Magnoliopsida > Solanales > Solanaceae > Capsicum > Capsicum annuum. The sequence continues at coordinate 114,012,825 of NC_061113.1, read as the reverse complement.
AATGCAAATAAGCATATTATAAATTACGTGGGGATCTGCGCTTTGTATAATTTGTCGAGGGTGAGTAAGGAAGCATTGTAAATTAGGTTGTTCCTATTATCTCATATAGGTGAAGCGACATTGTGGTTAGGAGAATTACCTCGTGGGACTATTACCACTTGGAATGAGTTGATGACCCAATTCTTGGATTGAATTTTCTTGCCTTCTAGAATGCTAGAGTTAAAGAATGATATTTACAATTTTAGACAAATGCATTCAGAGGCATTATACAATATTTAGTTAAGGTTCAACAAAAAGTTTATAAATGTGCCTAATCAAAGATATTTGGGGAGAAATTAGCTACAGATATTCTATAGATCCTTTAATGCTAACACCAAGGTTTTTGCTGACACTATCACAGGTTGGGGTTTTATAGGTCACCGTTGGGATTGAGCTAAGAAAATCCTAGACTAAATCTGTAAAACCAACCGAGGGTGGTATACTTGAAAGGTACAGAGAGGAGCTGATATTTATGTTATTGGTGATTCTAGTAAGTAGAGAGCCCTAGATATGATAGTGGCTTAAGAGGTAGCAGTCTATGCTATTGGTTGTATACATTCAATTAGGGCTGGGAACACCCAAGTCGATATTTGTGAATTATTTATTGCTAACTATACTTTGAAGAAGTAGATTGGTTTATTGTGTGATGTTTTGGTGAAGGTAGATTTGTTCATATTCCCAAATTATTTTTTAGTTCTTGAATGTGAGGTGGATTTTTATGTCCCTATTATCTTAGGAAGTCCCTTCTGAGCCGCAGGCAGAGCAGTGGTTGAGATAGAGATGGGAGAAATGAAATTCTGACTCAATGATGAACGAGTTACTTTTACAGTGTATCAGTTGATGTGGCAGCTAAAAGTAATGAGAGTAGTTTATATAATAGATACCGTGGATGATAATAAATTGACTATGCCTATTGAAGAGAGACTTGGGGTTGAGGCATTAGTGGTTGTAATCATGAATTTTGATAGTGACAGCATCAAGAAGTATGATGAGATTTTGAGCGCTTTTGTGGTAGAGGTTCTTATTCTTGCGCGCCAAAGAAGTTGGATTTGGATTTTAAGAATATAGCAACCCTACCATCTCGACCATCTATCGAGGAGCAACCAGTCTATGAATTGGAGTGCCTAGTCTATGAATTGGAGTGCCTTCCTTCTCATTTGTGTTATGCATTCTTAAGGGCGAACAATACCTTGTCAGTTATTATTGTTGAGGATTTGTTGGATACATAGGTTGAGACCATAATTTTAGTATTGCAGAGGTTTAAACAGGCCACTGGTTGGACTATTATGGATAGTATTGGTATTACAACTGGAATTTATACTCATAAGATTTAGCTTGAATTAGATTATGCGCCTAGTATTAAGCACTAGCATCGTCGGAATCCACCTATGCAAAAGGTGGTAAAGAATAAGATCATCAAGTGGTTAGATGCAGGTGTGGTTTAACCGATCACCAATAGCATGGGTGAGCTTAATTTACTGTATACCAAAAAAGGGAGCACAAATATGGTCCCTCATTAAAAGAATGAGTTAGTGCCCATAAGACCAGTTATGGGATGGTGTGTGTGCATGAATTAAAAGAATTTGCACACTAGGATGTATTAGAGTCACTTTACAATGCCATTCATGGTTCAAATGTTAGATCGTCATGCAGGCAGAGGATGTTATGGTTTTCTTAACAGTTATATAGGGTAAAATTAGATTTCTATTACCCCAAAAGACCAAGAAAAGACAACTTTCATATGTCCATATGGTACATTTGCATTCTAAATAATGCTTTTCTCACATTGTAATGCTCTCACCACCTTTCAGAATTATAATATTCTATATTTTCTGATATAGTGGAGGATACTACAGAGGTCTTTATGGATAATTTTTTGGTTGTTCATACTCTTTGGCCCAATTAGTCAATGCACTTTTGTGAGGAGTGTCACCTAAGTTTAAATTGGGAAAAATGTCACTTCATTCTAAAAAAGGGGATAATTATTGGAAAAAAAAATTTAAGAAGGGAATAGAGGTTGATAGAGCTAAGATTGAGGTAATTCAAAAATATCCTCTACCGATTTCAGTTAAAGGTATTAGAAGATTTTTGGGTCATGTAGGGTTTGATAAATAGTTTATCAAGTACTTCTCTAAAATTGTAAATCCATTATTAAAGTTTTTAGCGAAGGACGTAGAGTTTGTGTTTGATAAAGCGTGTCTTAAGGCCTTTGAGTGAAACACACAAGATCTTGGCCTTGTATTGGTTTTGTTTTTGAGTGTATTGTCTAAGGTATAATAAGGTAATCCATTCGTACCATTTGGATGTGAGTCGTTCCAACTTCTCACTTTCTTCTCGTACCTTGAGCAGCCTAGGAAGGTAGCACTCTTTTCTCTATATGACTTGTCCTCCCCTCACTCGTATACAAGGGTACGAGTCATACCTAGGTAAGTCGTATAGTGTTTGGCACTTAGTGTAGAGTGGACTATTTTTGGTATGAGTGTTGTGTATGATTAGGGTGTGAGTCGTACACTTTGGATATGACTCAAGGGTGTGTAGTCATATAAAGATCACCGAAGATGACCTAGGTAGAGCGTAGGGTATGAGTAAGGGTACCACTCGTACATTAAGGTATGATTGACTCAAGTGAGTCATACCCACCATGACGGTAAATTTTCAACTTTAGCTAGGGGCCTTGTGATCATTTCCTATATCCTAAACCCTAAGTCCCTTCACTATATAAGTGTATATGGCCTCTTTAAACTCATTTTAGAGTGGATCTAACATCCTAAACTATCTCTCAAACACTTTCTAAGTTTCTTGATTGAAGATTAGAGTCTAGGGTGTTGAGGTTGCTCTTCTGGAGACAAAGAGGAGTAAAGTTCTTGGTGTATCAGCTTTTTTAAGACATGTAACCCTTCCCATTGTTAAATAACTCTAAACCTATGTATTTTACTCTTGGATTAGTAAGTGTACACGATGATTTCGAAATTAAATAAAAAGGGTTTTGTTACCTAATGATAAATTATGTTGTTTCTTGCTTAGACTTGTGTTTATACATATTATAGATGGTGAATTGCATATGTGGGTTCTTTTTGTATGTGGTTTAACATGAGGGTCTTGAGTAACGCTAATCTTGATGATATCTACCATTAAAATAGCCTTATAAAACGTATGCACATAAGGTGTTTGTGAAAATGTCTAAGTGAATTGTCTAGTCACATGTTGGTGATGTTTTGTATTAGGGAAATGGCCTAATAAGCATTAATAATTGATAAATGATATTGAGAAGGTATTGTGAGCCATGTATTTTATAATTGATGACCTTTTTGGTTGAGGGCTAATAAGGGATTAATGTTTCTAATCACGAAAATGAATTTGAATAGTGTGTTGAACTAAAATATGGTGAGAATGTGTTGTAAGCTTTCTAATGAAATGTGTATAGTTGTGTGGGTCTTGATGATCGTAAATTGAATTGAATTAAGTCATTTAGTCTATTGAAGGTTTTAGTGGTAAAATGGTTATTCGAAGTCCAAATATGTATCTGTGGTATTGGTCTAGTAGAAATGAATGAGGTAAGATGTTGGTAATGAATATGAACACTTGGCAAATTGTTGTTAAAGGCCTTGTTAGCCATGCAAGGAGTAAGTGAATGTCCTTTATAGCTTGTTGGTTAAATGGGACATGGTCCCAAAAACATAAACTTGAATTATTTTTGAATGAATGGTGTGTATTAGAATAGTAATGAGGAATGAATAGTTTGTAGGGGTCTTGATGACCATAAGTGAAATTTTATCGTGTTTTGATCTAAGGCCTTGGGCCTATCTATATGATTAATGGCTAATTGTGTTGGCAAAGACCATTTGGTTTTCTATGGTGTTTATATGTAGCTTAGAGTTACCTCAATGGGTTTAAGCCCTTAAATGACGAAATGAATTGTATAGATATTAATGAATGAACTAATGCGTTAAGAGTTCAAATGTAAACTAAGGATGGTAATGGGATGACTAGTGGTTAAAGTCCCTTGTCAAATGACTTGTGCTTAATGTCCCTCGTCTAATTACTTGCGGTTAAAGTCCATCATCTAATGATGTATGGATAAAGTCCCTCATCTAATGACTTGTGGTTAAAGTCTCGTATAATAGCTTGTGGTTGGAGTCCCTTGCTTGAAGAGATCTTTTAATGTTATAATACCTTACCTTATGAAATGGCTTGTGGTTATAGTCCCTTTCCTAATGTGTAAGCATGTGATTAGAGTTCCATGCCTAATTGAATATTTGATCTTATGATTAGAGTTCCATTCCTAATTGAATAGGTGAGTATATGATTAGAGTTGTATGCCCAATTAAGCATATGAGCATATGATTGGAGTTCCTTGTATAATTGAATGTGTAAGCATGTGGTTATAGTCCAATGGACAATTGATTGAGTGTGTGGATCGAGTCCCTTTCCTAAGGAATTGGTTGAATTGGTTACATTGTCGAGTTTGTTTGAGGTTCGGATCCCCTTGACTAATGTAAAGGATAAGTTTAGGATTCTAAAATTGGTATGGTGAAAGGTCAAAAGTTCTTCATTCCATGTCTCATGAAAGAATGCTTTAAGAATGATTTCTATGACTTCTTCCATGACTTGGCATGCTATGTATAATCATATGTATATGTTTCTTCATATATTATTATGCTTATGCTAACATAAATGCTATTTCAAATGATGGTTGACTTTGATTGAACAAATATATTATATTACCTTTATCCTTGAGTTACATGCTAGCACTCCAACCGCTAACCATTTTCGGATGCTATGTCCCCATGCGACATAGGGGCCAGCGCTTGTTCTTCTTTTCTATGCAGTGACCAAGTATTCGAGAGTATCGAACGTTGACGTTGAAGTGTTGAGATTTCATTCTTCGTAAGTGATACACATTTCATAGTCATTTACTTTAAATGAAACACCTAGGTCTTGAACCATTGAAAAGCAACATCATTTTTGTGCCTTTGAGTTAGGTACGACAAGAGCCTTGAGTCATACCCTTGGTCACAACTCGTACCCATATTACCCTCCCCATCATACCTTGATTAGTCCATGTGGGTGTCATAATGTTTTTTATACAAAATGAGCATCCCTCACTCGTGACCAATGTATATGAGTCGTATACTACTCAACCGTATGGAGCATAGACCTAGGTTGAGTGGACTGTAAAATAGTGGAGAAGCAGTTTATGGATGGCAAAAGAGGTACTTGTTGAAAGAGGGGTAGAAAGTGTTGATCAAAAGCACTTTATCCATCATTCCTACGTATTTCATTTCACTTCGCAGTCTATAGAGAAGAGGTATGACTTTTTGCAACAGATGTGTAATGTGTGAAAAAGATTATGAAGATGTGAAGCAATTTTTATCCACTGCAAAATTCAACCCAGGGCACTCTTTTTTTATTTTGCTTGAAGTCAAATAGTGCATGCCAGAATCTCCTCAAGGCCTATAACAATGTTGGAATAAAACAGGACTATAAAAAGGTGACAAAAGGTTGTGGAACACTATACTGGCAGCTATACAGTTGACTTTGTGTAAGAAAGAAATCAGAGATACTTAGAAGGCAAAAAGGAACACAATTTGTACCTTACAGCAAAGATGGTTAACTTTCCTAGCCAGTTAGCCTTTTGGTACAAAATGTACTGGAAGTCCAGATGTTTATAAGATGGTTAATTTCCTCAATTCTTTTGACAAGCAGCTACTATACTAATAGCCTGTTTGGGATTGCTTATTTCCCAAAATAAGCACTTATTCTAAGAAAAAAAACTTTTTTTTTAAAGAAGGATGCAAGTTAAAAATAAGCAGAACCAGTTTTTCTGTTTCTGGGAAGAAGCAGAAAATTTCTGCTGCTCAAAAAAAGCAGAAGCAGAAGCAGAAAATTATTTTTTATGACAAAAATATCCTTATCACACACACACACATATATTTATATACCTTATTAATTGATTAACATATCTTACAAGTTTGATTAACGTTTGATTCTTAAAATTTTACATTTCATATTTAAGTCATAATTCTTTATGATTTATACATTGTTATTTTATTTTCACTCATTTTTTTAAATAAATTTGAAACTATTATTGATGATGATGACTAAAGAATATATAAATTATTTTATTATTATTAATGATAACAATTGACAAATGAATCACTTTACAAGATTATATTTTGACATCAGATATAAATTTTTTCTCGAATATTTAATTTTAAATAAATAATTCATGAAAAGTAACATATTTGTTAAAATATAGTGTATATATATGAATATGATGATTGTTTATTCGTAGTAAATTTTGACACTGTAAAAATATATTAAAAAAAGATAACAAATAATAGATAGAATTTTATTTTAAATATTTGTATAGTATACATATATGAATTTGGTTACTTAGTTTTACAATTGAAACGGTAAAAACATATCCAAAAGAAAAGGTAACAAATAACAAATATTATCTCATTTAGATATTTGTAAGCATGAATATAGTGTTTGCTAACTTTTAGTGATTTAATTTATGAAATAACTTTTGTATTCATTTTTGTTTGATGTTTTAAGTAATATTTAAATTATTTAAGTAATATATCACCATTTAATTTTTTTTAACGTATTTATGTATATAAATATTGATTGAAAATTTTAGAGTACGTACTTTTTAATTAAATAAAAAAATTTAATTAAAAATATTAACATAGATATTTAAAATAATTTTTCTCTATAAATTGATTTTAGTAATAAAGGCTATTAATAGATGTCCTTTTTTATCATTTGTCTCAAAAAAGAACTTCTTAAAAAAAATTATCTAAACATAATTTGATTATCAAAAGTACTTTTCGAATAAATTTACCAAACACAAATTGCTTTTTTTTAAAGCACTTTTTTGAAAAGTCATTTTATAAAAGTGCTTCTCAAATAAGCAGTTTTGTATCAGCAATCCCAAACGGGCCCTAAGATACATATTGCTGAGGCTGTGCTCACTACTACTCATACATTGCATCCTCTGGGTGCTATTTTTTTAAAATAAAAATCTATTACTTGAAAATTAAATCATGATTCTTTATCCTTGGAAGACACACAGATTGAAAGAGAAGTTGTTCTACCCTTGGAAGATAAACATGTGGAAAGAGACCCAACTAAGTGCAGATATCTCACAATGATAAATGTAAGGGAAATTTTCTAACAAGATAAAACGTTTGAAAAAAGGTGATTATTCATACCACATTATTCAACCAATCTCGTGTCTCTGACTTAGCCTTCTCTTTTGGGTCCTGATAAATTTCGAACAATAAAATGAAACAAAAAGTCAAAAATAATACAAATAATACATTTAGAATCAAAATGGTACAACGCCATCAAATGCAAAGTTGACACTGGACCTACACACATGGACTAAAATATAATGGAACAAAGCAAACATTAGAACTAAAATTACAAGAAGCATCAGTTTGGCCTACCTTTCACTAAGCTTTCATTAATGGATTAGCACTTAACTAAGCATCTATTGATGTTAGATGTAAAAATTGATTAACTGTTCTCGAGAATAATAGAAAAGTTGATCAACTATTAACTATTGTGAGAATACTACACACCTATTCCTAAAAAGCAACTATGTTAGGTGGAAGTATTAGGCCTCATTTGTTTTTATTAAGATTGAGACGTTTGAATCTGAATAAACATCCGAATATGAAGATGTGCAATAAGATTTAGGCGTTTGAATATGAATACATATCTTAAAATTATAATGTTGTGTTAAGATTTGAACACAAAATTATTAAGATTGTTTTCACAGAATCTGAATATATAAAATTTGTCTTTATTTAAAAAATCAATAAACATAAAATTCAAATAAAATACTAAATTAATCTAATACTATATTTTCATGGTTTATTGAACGAGGAGGGGGACAGAAGCATTGAGCTAGGGGAGCTGGAGTACTCGGAGGATAATCGGGATTTCGGTTACTGTAGACGTTTTGAGGTTGAGGAGGTCAGAGAGGCTATTCATAGGATGCGGAGGGGCAGGGCGACAGGGCCTGATGAAATTCCGGTGGATTTTTGGAAGTTTACTGGTGGAGCTGATTTGAGCTGGTTGACTAATTTGTTTAACGACATTTTCAAGTCTGCAAAAATGCCTGAGGCTTGGAGATGGAGTACGATGATTCCGTTGTATAAAAACAAGGGTGACATTCAGAGTTGCAACAACTATAGGGGTATTAAGCTGTTGAGTCACACTATGAAGATTTGGGAGAGGGTGGTTGAGCGGAGATTGAGGAGGGTCGTGTCCATTGCGGAGAATCAGTTTGGATTTATGCCCGGTCGCTCGACGACAGAGGCAATACACCTGGTGAGAAGATTGGTGAAGAAGTATAGGGAAAGAAAGAGGGATTTACACATGGTGTTCATCGACCTGGAGAAGGTTTATGACAAAGTCCCGAGGAAGGTTCTTTGAAGATGCTGGTGAGAAGGGTCCTGATCGCGTACATCAGAGTGATTAAGGACATGTACGAGAGAGGGAAGACTCAGGTCAGGAAGGCGGGGGAGACTCCGATCATATCCCGATAGAGACAGGGTTGCACCAGGGATCGACTCTCCGCCCGTTTTTGTTTGCGCTGGTGATGGACGTATTGTCACGGAGTATTCAAGATGAGGTGCCTTGGTGTATGTTATTTGCAGATGATGTAGTGCTAATTGATGAGACGAGGGAGGGTGAATAAAAAATTGGAGGTTTGGAGGAAAACCCTCGAATCCAAGGGGTTTAGGTTGAGTAGGTCCAAAACGGAGTATTTGGAATGCAAGTTTAGTGATTCGAAGCAGGAGGATGGAGTGGTGGTAAGGTTGGATTCCCAGGATCTTTGTAAGAGGAATAGTTTTAAGTATCTTGGGTTTATGATCCAGGAGAATGGTGAGATTGATGAGGATGTCTCTAAGCGTATTGGAGCAGGTTGGATGAAGTAGAGGCTCGCCTCGGGAGTGCTGTGTGATAAGAAGGTGTCCTTAAAGGTTAAAGGCAAGTTCTACAGAGTGGTAGTTCGTCCGGCCATGCTGTATGGTGCGGAGTGTTGGCCAATCAAGAACTCCCACATCCAAAAATTAAAGGTAGCGGAAATGAGAATGCTGCGTTGGATGTGTGGACTTACTAGAGGAAATAGAGTTAGGAGTGAGATTATCCGGGAAAAGGTGGGAGTGGCTTCGATGGAGAACAAGATACGGGAAGGAAGGCTGAGTTGGTTTGGGCATGTGATGAGGAGGGGCATGGATGCCCCAGTTCGTAGGTGTGAGAGGCTAGCTTTGGATAGTTTCAGGAGGAGTAGAGGTAGGCTGAAAAAATATTGGAGAGAAGTGATTAGGCAAGACATGGGGCTGTTACAGTTTTCTGAGGACATGACTCTAAATAGGAAGGTGTGGAGGTCGCGGATCAGGGTAGAAGGTTAATGCGTGTGTGGGTTATAGCTAGTAGTTAGAGAGCTCTGGTGTAGCCGGCTTAGTAAGCTTACGACTGTGCTCTCTGGTAGGAGCCGTTAGTGCATGCTACTACGAGGGGGGTGGCCTTTTATTATTTCTTATTTACTGTTTTTTACTTTTATATTGCTCTTATTTTCATGGCTCTCTTAGCTCTATTTGTATTATTTCTCATTTCGTATCTCGGTTATGCCATCCATTCTGCTTCAGGTATTACTATGACCGTGTTAACTATTCTTGATCTAAAGCCAGGGGTCTATCGGAAACAGCCTCTCTACTTTTTCGGAAGTAGCGGTATGAACTGCGTACATTTTACCCTCCCCAGACCCCACTTGGTGGGAATTCACTGGGTTTGTTGTTGTTGTTATTGTTGTTACTATATCAATAAAATATTTTTAAAAAATCATACAACAGTCGGTGGTTGACATAGCTTGTGGTGGTGGTTGTGACTTGTAGGTGTGATTGGGAATTGTATTGGGTGATGGTGGTGGTTGTGGGTAGCGGCTAGTAGTGATGGTGGATGACATTAGTGATTAACAATGGTAGTTGGTGGTGGCAACTAATAATTATAGTGAATGATAGTCATAGCTAATAGTGGGGGTGAATGATGATGGTGACTGGCGACACACAGTGGTTGTTTATGGTGATGATTCTTGCTAGTGACTGGCGGTTTTAATGGTGGTTACTTATGATTGTAAATAGTAGCTAATGGTAATGACGGCCGACTATGGTAATTGGCTGTTGTGATGGGTGTGGCTAAGGATGGTAATTGTGATTTGTGGGAGATGGTAGTTGATAATGGAGGTCGGCAGTGACAATTAGTGGTGAAAGTGAATGGAGTTGAACTGTCCTCTTTGTAGAAATTCTTAAATAAAAATCTTAATGATATTAAGACTTTTTAACAAATCTTAATCATTTGGATCTTCAGACCCACTAATGGTAGTAAAATTCAAAAAACTAACACATTTAAGTGATTAAGAATTAAGATTCAGACCAAACAGACTTAACAACTGAGGTCTGAGTGATTAACATTAAGACTTTCACTAAGTTCAAACAAATGAGACCCTAGTCCTTAAATTCCCTCTCTAATGCTTAATCCTTTCCCGGTGAAAATACAATTTATATAGATATTTCTTTAAGAAAAAACTAGTATTGGGATTTCAAACGTGTATATTTGGAATGGGGAAAATACTCTAAATAGTTGGTCGCTTCATAAGAATTGGGAAAATACTCTAAATAGTTGGTCGCTTCATAAGAATTGGGAAAATACTCTAAATAGTTGGTCGCTTCATAAGAATTTCTTTCAGATGGTACCAATTAACTTCTAGCATGGAAAAAAAAAACACGAACTAAAATAAAATATCCAAACCTAAAAACGGGTAACCTCAAAATTGCAAAGCAATGCTTACTGTCTTAGGTTGTTGGCCCAGGCCTTCTTTTGAAAATGCTTTGGTCTTAGTTTCTTTCTCACAGATTTTGAATCGTTCCATTTCACGCTCAATAAGCTTACGAGCATCCATCAACGCTTGCTCGTATGACGCACTTACCTATGTCAAAAAGCAAAACCAGCAAAGGTAAAATAAGATTCCACGATTTTGTGGATGAAAAAACAAAAAGTAGTATCTATGACCACACAAAAGGCAAATGAATGCATTGATGTGAAAAGGCAGCCACCAACTCAAAAGCCAAAAAAAGGGGCACGCAGCGCGGTTCACTAAAGCTCCAGCTACGCGCAGGATCCGAGGAAGGGCGTAACGTACGCCAGTTTCACCTTGCATTTCTACAAGAGGTTCCCACTTTTTGAACCTGTGACCTCCTGATCACATAGGAGGCAACTTCACCAGTTACTCCAAAGCTCCCGTTCACCAACTCAAAAGCCAAAACTAAGAAAATACAACCACTTTCTATTCCCAGGGGTAAAGCCATCACTTTTGTCAAACTAATGCCAATAAACTATTACTAATCTACAAAAAGCAAGACAACCAAAAAAAAAGGCATAACAATGTAGTGTAAGAGAGTGTATCAGTAGAAATTCACATCATCAAATAAAACATTGTTCACAATATGAATCCATCTTCATCATATACAATACAATTTAACTCTAATATTAAGAACCATACTCAATCAAATATGGAGAAGAGGAAGTACAACTTGAAAAAGAAACACCTAGGTAAAACTTCTCTAAGAGTGTCATTCACAAACTAACTATGCCAACATGTCCGGGAAAATTAGTAACAGTTCCATTTCAATCACCTAAACACAACATTTCTCCCGAGTCTAATCTAGTTCCCCCTTCATTGGTAGCATTTCATTCGATAGTAGAATTTTCTCTTCTTCTGCTTTCCCTTTCTCCATCAATTCTTCCTACTACACACCTCAACCACTTCCTTCCCGCCAGACAACTACAACACTTCTGCTCTCCTTCTAAAGAGGCATCATAATAGGCAGATTTATTTTTCCCATACAATGTCTCAGTATGAAACTCGATTAAACAAATGCCGGCAAAACAATCAACAACCACATGGGGCATGCTCTCTCTAAAACCATCTCTATCACCAACATAAGAAACTCACTTCTTACTCAAGTATGGTATTAAAACAGGAATAAACACCTAAAGTCTAACAGGGGACTCAATTAAATGGGAAGCATTTCCAGATGGTAGGAAAGAGTGGTGAGCCAGAAGTTCCCGCGCCAAGGTAGAAAATAAAGGTTGACCCTATAATGCAGTCCTTCAAAATTTCAACTAAAAACAAGTTTAAAGATCACCTAAACTTGGAAGAAGAAAAAAGATCACTCAAACTTCTGAGGCTGACAAATAGGATCGTAATCGTCCCAATTTATAGAATAGCTGACATGGTATAAAGAAGTAAGCTATGATCCAAACTTTTCATACAGGCCAGGCCTTCAAGAAATTGAACCTAAAAACCTCATAATTCTCAACTTACTTCATTTGACCACTAGGCCACACCCTTGGATGTGTTGTTCCTAAAGTACTCTTATCAATGATGAGCTGGCTAACTGCTTAGTTGGTCAGGAACTGCGCTCATTATAATGTCATGCTAAGTGAAAATTGAGAGAAGATGAATCACTGACTCGCGATTCTATTAATATAATAATTAATTGTTATAACCAGGTGTCATGCAATAAGAAATGGATACGGAGCATAGCCAACATAGTGAACGACAAGGAAATGCATCTATATAGCTAACAAGAAAGAGCAGAGCATAAGTAAGATGTTTACCTTTTTATCTTTGATTTCGCTTGATTGAATCCATGTTTTGATTTGGTCTCTATACCTCTGAAGCTTTTTAATCTCCTTTTTCAAATCCGCTTCAAATTTTTCCTTCTGGTTCGCATTATCCGTGTCATAAACCTGAAGAAAGACGGAAAAGAAGGATATTCAATAAAAGAAATGTCGGCTGGACTACTGAAGAAGTAGAAACAGAAAAAAGAAAAAAGAACCTTGTTCCAAATACTATCGAAGACATCAACGCCTTCTTGAACCTTCTTCAGCACTCGATCTATTTCACCCTGTAGTTTACGACTCGCTCCCATTGCAGCAACTCAGACACCAACCGATGATAGAGGAGAATTGATCACCCAATAGGGTTTTCGTTTTATCAAATATTAAAGATGAGATGAGATCAGATGAGTAGAGTATTTTGCTTCGCGCACTTCTATTCCATCTTTGTTTCTGTTTTAGGGCTTTACATAGATTTGGCTCCCCTACGATGCTTTTCTTCCCCCGTTTAGCCTATATATCAGAAAAAATAAAATTCCGTGTAATTACGAATTTTTTATTTTATTTTTTTGCAAGAGTTCAGTTTACGAGGGAGCACAATATTATACATTTTAAAAAGAATTATCTCTTTTGACTAAGCAGCTAATTTTAAAAAATAAAAATAACTTTTAAAATTACTTTTGCCTCCCTAACAGATGAGGTATTTATATATATAGAAATAAAAAGTATTTTGCACAGTACTGGTGGGTTTCTGTGCATAATTTATTATTTAAGGATCCTATACATAGAAGACGAATATAGTAAACCTATCATATCTTGTCTTTTTCTTTACTTTTTAATTGATAAAGTAAGCCTTAGCTCTTTTAATTTCTTTATCATTAAGAATATTTTTAGGAGAAAGTGACTGGGATTCTTGAATATCTTCATATTCAGCTGTTTCTTCACTTGTAAGACTCTTCATGGAAATATTCGAACATTGTTCCACAATTTTGATCAAATTTTTTCGGACTTCTTCTAAGTATTTTTCAATCATTTCTAATTTGTCTCCTTCATGTACAGAGATTCTTCAAGAAATATAACTTAGGTTTTTATCTTCCATAATTTTTTTGGGGGAGCAGTGGTTATCCGACGATCTTTTGATTAATGGATTCGAGCAATTCTAGTCCATGCGGGAGCTTAGTGAGGGAGTCCTTTCTTGTTAGCTTTTTCCAAAAATTGGTGTAGAATACCCTATAAAGTACGGATATTTGTCTTTTCGTGTATCCGAATTCAACACTCCATTTATGTATCCATGGAATGGAGAATTCTATAAAGAAACACATTTAGTCGATTTTATCTAGATTATAGACATGATCTGAATGATATAAGTCTGTTAGAAATGAAGACACTTTAATCCATTCTTTGTACAGATGAAGATATTCTATTGGTAGAATTTTTACTATAGGGCCATGATATGACCACCATTGAATAAACCAATTGGGAATTGGGTCTTCAAAGACTTTAGAACAAATCTTTAGAAACCAAGTATGTTTATGTTTAATATTGTTTTAATATAAGGTTTATGTAAAAACTTTTATATAGTCCCAATAAGTGAAAGCGATTTTCGATCCTTTCATTGTCATGAATTTTTCTGTCATGGAAGCGGTTCCCCAATCTTCTATTAATATGAGTTTTTTAATGACCATCTTGGAGTATCCATGAACATCTGGAGTTGTTTCACTCATTTGATGGTGTTCTATTTCAATACTTCCAGTAGCCACTAGTATTGATTCATAAAAGGCCTTGTTTTATAAGATTCTCCTGTAAAATAGAGGTTAGTTAATGAATGTTTTTGGAGGAGTTTCCATGGATCATTTTGTTTACATATTTGAGAATTTTCTACGAGAACTATTAGCTCTCGATTTTCAAGTTTTTCATAATTTTCCCTATCGGCGTGTTTTCTTTGGCAATTGAAGGAAACGAGTCGGCTTACTTGACAGATATACAAGATTGTAGTTGCTCAAATAAAGGATGATCCTCTGGAATCTCGTCCAAATGGATCGAAGTGCTCATATGCGGAGTTTTGAAGATGATTCTATAATTTGAGGAATTCTTGCATTAATCAGACTAATATTTCCTCTTTGCAATACTGGAAAATTGGATGATGAAGAAGCATATGATGATGAAGGGAAGTTTCTTCCCCTAGAAGAGGAGTATCTTCTTCCTTGGCTTCTATCGCCTTTTCCTCAACCTCTGGTTATTTGCCAGGGTGGATCTGTACCCATGTTGCATGAAGTAGATTAGAATTTATCAAATGATGAGTCAATATCATACCAATCGATTTCATCTCGTATATCTTTAAAATTAAGAAGAAATAAATCTTCTTCTATCATATTATGGATAAGTTTTTCTAATATGATAAAATGAATATATTCATTTAGAGGAATGCATTTTATAA